>NC_056731.1:1066470992-1066770992 GCF_019279795.1 Protopterus annectens | reverse complement strand
TTACTTACTATTGTGTTTCTGTGGAGCTTTTCTCTCTGGGCCTCCACAGAAAAAAGGGCTTCTGCTCAGATGGACATAAAAATGTGAAATAAATAAATAAATAAATGTTTACTAGTTGTCTGGCAGAACCAATGAAGTTAGTCATAGGTGCCACCTATGAAAGCAAAAAAGTTACCATTGGTGCACCACAGAGAGATCAGTGCTCTGTCTTTACCTATCTCACATTTATGCCTAAGACCCTCAGACCAACAATCATGGCCTATGGTTATCTAAGTTTGCAGGAATTTGTAAATTTGATGTTATTTGATCTTCCACTGAATCACAATAGCTCCTGCATGGGTTAGACCATCTCAACAGGTGCTGTAAGAAAAATAGCCACCAATTAGATGGTAAAGTACTGTAGCATAGTTCATTTTGGTAAACAAAACATTTTGCCCTACCATATAAGTGACACTCCCCTCCAAACAGACTGTTGTAAGGAACCTAGGCCCTCTTGTTGATAATTACCAATCATTACCATGACCTCTCAGCAGTAGTTTGGAAAACCTTTTGCCTGGATTCATTTAATTTCCAAAGACATCTCTGCTAGATCCAAGGAAGTCTCAACACCCATTTACTTATATCTTATCAGATCCACTGTATAATATAATGCACCTTTTATGTATTGATCTAAACAAATCACTCAACTTAAGAGACCTCAGACATTCATAACTAAAAAGATCAATGGCCTCAAAAACCTTTAGTCTTCAGGAAAGACTTGCAGCTCTTTTTCTCTCTGTGCTCAGTCTCTTATAAACTCCTTCATGGAGATTTGTATCTAGCCTTTCCAAACATGAAAGCCACAAAGCACGTTGACCTCCTTCTCCCTCACAGAACAAGCAATATCACAAACTGGTTAAAGGAAATAAATCTTCTTTAGCAGATAAATTGCATGCATTGCTATAACAAAGTCACATCCTAACATATCCCTCATGTTCCAAATAAAATTCCACTATATGTCAAGCAGAGTAGCACCCTTGTTTCTTTCAAGGTATGCCTATGTAATTGTATGGGCAACTTCAAACTCATCCATGGTCTATCTTTGCTGTGTCCTCCTTGAGGCTGGGAAAAGCATTTGAACATTTTTTTGGCTGTGATTTTAATGGTATGGAGATTGATTGCCTAAGTCTCATCTATGAACGTATCTACATCTGCCTCTCTCTCCCCACATGTGCACACACACACACACAATTAAGGATGTTTGTGCATGTGTGTGTGTATGTATATATATATATATATATGGGGCAAACCCACTAATGGCCCCCAAACCCCTTGTGTACTGTATAGATCAACTTGGAGACTGCATATCAGCAAGGAAAGGACAAATTCCCAGACACTAATTTGCCATTATCTTGCTCAATGAGCAGCCGGAAGTGAGTGAAATTAAGAAAAAAATAACATTTGCTCCTTTGAGCGCTTGCTCATAGTAACTGTAACCAAATATATGCATATATATATATATATATATATATATATATATATATATATATATATATATATATATGTATATATATATATTTATATATATATATATATATATATATATATATAGATATGTATATATATTTATATATATATATATATATATATATATATATATATATATAGATAGATATATATATATATATAGATATATACATATATATATATATATATATATATATATATATATATATATATATATTATAGATAGAGATATATATATGTGTGTGTGTGTGTGTGTGTGTGTGTTTGTGTATGTATAAAAACAGATATATGCATGCACATTTATATATATATATATATATATATATATATATATATATACATATATAAATATATATACCTGTCTGTCCGTATAATACATAATACATACACATACACACACACACACACACACACACACACACACACACACACACACACACACACACACATATATGTATATATATATATATATATATATATATATATATATATATATATATATATATATATATGTATATATAGAGAGATCCCCCTTTAGAAGATGAAAGTTCCAAAACTTCAAATACTATATGGCCACAGACCATATAATCAAAGTTTTGATACTTCAAACATAAAATAAAAACAAAAACATTTTTCTTGTACGTATGCATCCCCTACTAATTAAATATACCAACTCTGAGATTGCACTACATTGAGGAAAATTTTCATTCAGCGCTGGATGGTGATTTCCATTTAGAATGTTTGAAATTTCAAAACTTCAATCATATGTCCCCAGCCATATGATATTATGATGTTTGAAGTTTTGGAACTTTGATCAACTAAAGGGGACCCATATAAATATATGTACATATGTGTGTGTGTATGTATGTATATATATATATATATATATATATATATATATATATATATATATATATGTATATAGATATATATATACACACACACATATATATATATATATATATATATATATATATATATATATACAGTCCAGGAATTGTACCTTATTGGCTGTTTGGGGCTGCTTTATATACCTTTCAACTTTAACCCATGTTCGCGCTGGATTGCTCATTGTGCTGTGCTGCTTAGCTAGGGTTAAACTATTACCAGCGCCAGAAAGTCTGATCTTCAAATTTTCCCTTAGAACTAGCCATTTCTTCAGTTTTAGCACTCAAACCTGATTCTTTCAGCTCAACTCTTGCTTAAAACTCATTGTAAGCAGTAGATATTCTATAAATTGCTACATCACTCAACTTTCCTTACTAAGTAAAAAGGAAAACAGTTTTAGTACTTAAATAAATAAGAACCTATCCAGTCATGTCTAAGGGTCAGCTCCCGGTGTTTTCTTCTGTCCACCTGCTGAATCTGAGCATCTTGAAGCAATGTAGCAATTGCCTCATGTACATAGACAACCCTCTCCTCCTACCACCCAACACTACAACTTGTGTGAGATGTACTTATATAGTCAAGCTGGAAGCCAAGCTCTCTCCAGCCAAGAATGAACTAGTCAGTCAAGAGGAGAAGGTAAACACCTGCACCACACCACACACAACACATAGTCCCTTGAAACCAACATCACCGAAACCCACACATAGTAACACAAAACACACACCTACATTCATGGAGGATTTTAATAGAAGTCTGCTCAAGCAACAGAGACCTGCAAAACTGAAATACAAACAACCACCACCCCCCAACACATCCCAAGTGACACACAGCTCACAAAATTAATGTGCCACTCAACCTCAGCCTCTAAGGCAAAACAATGTATTCAGCACACTAGTCAAAGGTGACTCTATTGTCAGGCACACTAATGTCCCACTCACCAGGCTAATCAAGGAGAAAATTATAGTCAGCTTCCTGTCGGGTGCCAGGATCTGCCACATATCGCTCTCAGTCAGGTCACTCAATAACAAGTACAAGTACAACTCTATCGTTATCCATGTTGGAGTGAGTGACCTAAGACGTACCTCCCTGGACTACATGAAAAGAGACATGGAGGATCTCTTGGATCTTGTAGCCCAGGCAGGTATGACCCTAGCTCTGAGTAACATCCTGCCATCACCCAGAATGATACCACAGTAGAAGGACAAAATGACTGACTTCAACAATTGGCTAAACTTCTTGTGTCATTCTAAGGGGATCCAGTATCTGTCTGCCTGGGATGACACGTTTGATAGACCATGATGCTGTGCCAGAGATGGCACACACCTGTCACACCTGGGATTCCGGATACTGACTATGGCTCTTGCTACCTCTATAATGCCTTTTTTAGGCAAGAGTCAAATGACAAAAATTACTGCCATAACAGCTACAATCAAGCAAAATCTGAGGGTAATGCTACTCAACCCTAGAAGTCTAAACCTCAAAATGCACTCACTTGAGGCACTTCTTAAAATGTAGAACATCGACATCTGTACAGTGACGGAGACCTGCTTCAAGGCTCCAGAGAGCACTGCTGTAATACCAGGCTACAATTCATACCAGACCTTTCGGCCACCTAACCTGGACCGAAACTCTAAAGGCGGAGGGGTGTCCATATTCACCAAGGATATCCACACCTCCAGGCTAGTTGCCCAACACAATGCATCTGAAATTCTCCAGGTGCAACTAAGACTAGGCAAGACTGCAATCCAAATTGTAGCTTGCTACAGATCCTCACCATGCCCCAAGATTCCCACTCCACCTTTCTTAACATACTGGGAAATATTAAGGTACAACCAAATACCCTAATACTGGGCAACTTCAACTACCCACCATTAACTGGGAAAACTACTCATGTACCAACACATTTGCTCAACATTTTTTTGAATTCATAAATTCCAACACCTTGGAACAACTTATCCATACCTCCACCAGGGGCACCAATATCCTATGCCTGGTCATTACCAAAATGGGCGACTGATGCTCCACACCAGAGGTCAGCTCCTCAATGGTCATATCCAACCATAAGCTAATCACCCTAGACATCCACATCCTGACCCCCCCCCCCCCCCCCCCATTAAGGAAACAACCATAAACACCTTCTCCAGAGCCAACTTCATGCTTCTAAAGCAGAAGTGGAAAACTTCACGTTACCCATGCAGACAAAAAGTTGAAGTATGACTGCTGAACCTTACACCAATGCACTGTATGAACACATACCCAATTGCATGGAACGTGCCATCCCAAATAGAACCAAGATGCTCTCCTCCAAAAAAAAGGAAATCAATCTGGTGGTCCCCTGCCATAAACAAATTCTACAACAGAAGAAAGAAACTGTTGCATAAAAGAGTAAAATCCCATGATTGGAAAAACTCCCATGTCAGCTTCAGTAAGAAGCTGAGATCCCTCATAAAATCTTCCAAAGCTAGCTATAAAAACAAAATCACCACAGATTCTATAGACAACCACAAGGCATTCTACAGTTATGTCAAGAATCTTAATGAAAAATTCAAAGACAGCCAGCAGACAGAATCCTGGTGAATAAATCCATTTATTGGAGAATGAAATCCATCCAGTAAAGACAGCAAAAGCACACAGACCGGTTTTGGCTGGTTAATACACACAGCCTTCTTCAATGTAAAACAAATAAATCCAGAACTGTCATTTAAATACCCAACAAAAGAAAGTGATTGGTTACACTTAAAACTGCTCATTTAATCCTGGTGGAAATAAACCACCTAATTTAATGATCCATTTTTTTCTCTTTGGAACTAAGTAGAGAATGCCAGCCAGTTTTGTTTTGTTTATTACCCTTAATAATGTCAGCCAGCTTTAACAAAATACTATGAACGGGTAATTGACAAAGAGGTGAATATAGTTTTGGGGTTGGTCAATGAAGTTAAACCATTTGAGGCTGAACCTTTTTTTGTTAAAAATCTTACCAAAGTTGCTTCTGACCTCAGTAATTTAGAAGTACAACTGAAATCAAAGAAAATTAAAAAATTCAACAGAGACCAATCCGATTATCAGGAGAGCAACCCCTTTAGTACAATAAAACATGTTAAATTTCGTTCACAACCTAGTCGTCCTTCCAAAAGGAAGAGACCCAAATCAATATTGAGAAACCGTACCTCTGATACAGGCTCATCTACGGATGAATTTTCATCCTGTCTTGAGAATGACTCACAGACTGCATCAGGGTCACCTTCTCCAAAAAGAACTTTGTCAAGTGTCCCTTTAGGCACAAATACCAAAGACGGGGTAGGAAGCACAAAGCAAATAAACAGTATCCAGGGTCTGCTCAAATTGGCAATGCAGAATTAGGGGTCTCATTTAATCAAAATGTCTTAAATTTATCAGACCATGTTTTAACACCAACTGAACTGAGTGTTCTCAATAAAGGACTAACATTTGTACTAGGCTTTTTTGTTCCTGAAGATTCTTTTGCACAAGATGTTGTGTCCTTTTGTAGACTGCTTAATTTAAGATTATTCTTTGGTTCAAATGATAATAATCGTGCTTTTGATAAATTTGTTTATCACAAATCACAATTCTCGCCTCCTATGCATCCTGTGGTTTTACAATTTCAGAACAACATTCTCAAGGATCTACATTATGTCAGGTCAGATTCTCATTTGAAATCTAATAATATTTCTACTCAAGAAAAATATGCTATACAAGATTTACAAAATAATCACAATATTGTCACTTACTTATTTTAAGCCATGCAGTTGCCTCCGCGCAGGAAGTTCCCTTTTACTGTTACACTTATTTTTCATTCTGCTGGAAGCCTAGCCCTGGTGCAGTCTGCAGTTTTTCTACAGGCTGATTCTTCGTTATTTTTTTGGTTCGCTTGGAAGATTAATTGGAACTATTGGGTCGTATCAGTCTGTCTTATGACTAGTTATACTCTTATAACATTGATACTACAGTTATTTTTGTTTATTTCCCTTCCATTTTATGGTCTTGTATGAATCATAGCAATGTTGCATTCGGATGTTCGTGGGCGCCATTTTCCAGTTGTTCAACTTCGCCAGTGTGGTTCTGGTTGTTGGGAGTTATATCCATGGTTTTTTCATCTAGACGGAAGGTTTGGACTAAATTTACTTTATATGTTTGGGAACTATTGAGCTTCCATTAACATTTACTGGCGAGACAACCATATATCGTAAATTGTTTAACATTACAACTGACTACCTTTGTTAGTCGATTTGTTCATTATGGGATTCCTATGAAGATTATTCTGTTCTTTTTACACCATTTGGAGCATCTTATATCGTTTGGGATTCAACGATCTTTTTCTCTAGAGTAGGATTTTTATATTTTTGGACTCTATGTGACTCAATTCTGTAACTGTTCAGTGGCTATCTGCTCATGATTATTTTCAACATACCATACACGTATAACTGAATATTTTTTGAGTGTATTTGGTATGCTTTAACATCATTAAGTTGTATGTTATTACAACAGGTTTTGAATTTTTACAGTGATTCATGAGCAATATTCATGTTTTTGATCTGAATGTATAACTTGGGTTGTATAATCGCATGATTATATGTTTGTGAAATATTCAGCTTCTGCTGACATACGCTGTATAATTTTATGTTTGTATAACAGTCAGCATTTTGAAGATACATTTGGGTTGGATAACCATATGTTGAGGTATGCTTCGCACTATTTTCACTAATTCAGTGAGTTGCGTAGCCTTAACTTGGGTCTAATATGAACAATTTTGTTTCTGGCTTCTTTTGACATTACCAGGAGCATTTAGAATCATTTGGGACTCAATGATTTTGCAATTTCTGCAACTTGGTCTTTCATATGTTTTGGGTACTCTTATGGAAACGTTTTGATCCTAATATTTGTTTATCAATCATTATTTTGTGACTATTTTATGTAGTAAATGTTCATTTACTATGTTACCATTCTAGTTAGCCAAAGTTCTACCATATTATTCCACATGTTAATTGTGGTAAGATCATTAATGATCTAATATTAATGTTCAGAGTGTCAGGTTAGTTCACTAGGTATATTTTTATTTCACATTTGGATTTGACACCCTCTGTGTATCAGATATGATCATTTTGTGGACTAATAATGGATATCTTAGGTTAAGCAACAATTTGGTACCTTGATTACTCTTGTTTATATTGTAGTCTTCTGGAGTGCTCCCATGTTATAACTCATTGTATGGTTTCTTCTTATACGGAATTGGTTTCATATACTGTTTAGTTACTTTGAGGTCAAACCACTTTGATAAGAACATCCAAGTTAATATTTTATTATATGGTATCTTGACATCCCTCTTATTCTTCCTTTTGTCAATTACTATTTTGAGGGCTCACCACTATTTTCTGGATTCTTTGGCTTTTTTCAATTCTGAACAGGAGACGTAGTCCATATATCTACAGGATTTTGGAGCTATTATAGTCTCTTTACAATAATATTTGACGTAGCTGGTTTTAGCTATTATTGTCAAATTGTTGGGTTTCTCTGCCCTATTTATCTTTGGCATTGTGAATCAGGTCTGACAAATGGATCTTTTAAATTTGGTCTCAGGTTTATCCTCAGATCGTGAGGACTTAAGAGTTTTTGGTCTTGGATCTGCTACTGAGGGCACTAATATAGAAGAGCCTCTTGGTCCTGAAACTATTTGCAATTTGGCCTTTGATAAATTACATAAACATCTGAGATCACTCAGAACAAATGTTTGGCATGCCAAACTATTTAAGGCCTATATTGCCAAAGATATTATGCCTCGTGGCTTAAGAGTCAGAATCCAGCCTTTGGTGGGTGAAATTGATGATGAACTCTCCAATGAATGGGCTGGCATTCAACATCAAGCCAGCATGTCATTTGTAAAAGCTTTAACAAAATACTATGAACGGGTAATTGACAAAGAGGTGAATATAGTTTTGAGGTTGGTCAATGAAGTTAAACCATTTGAGGCTGAACCTTTTTTTGTTAAAAATCTTACCAAAGTTGCTTCTGACCTCAGTAATTTAGAAGTACAACTGAAATCAAAGAAAATTAAAAAATTCAACAGAGACCAATCCGATTATCAGAGGAGCAACCCCTTTAGTACAATAAAACATGTTAAATTTCATTCACAACCTAGTCATCCCAAAAGGAAGAGACCCAAATCAATATTGAGAAACCATACCTCTGATACAGGCTCATCTACGGATGGATTTTCATCCTGTCTTGAGAATGACTCACAGACTGCATCAGGGTCACCTTCTCCAAAAAGAACTTTGTCAAGTGTCCCTTTAGGCACAAATACCAAAGACGGGGTAGGAAGCACAAAGCAAATAAACAGTATCCAGGGTCTGCTCAAATTGGCAATGCAGAATTAGGGGTCTCATTTAATCAAAATGTCTTAAATTTATCAGACCATGTTTTAACACCAACTGAACTGAGTGTTCTCAATAAAGGACTAACATTTGTACTAGGCTTTTTTGTTCCTGAAGATTCTTTTGCACAAGATGTTGTGTCCTTTTGTAGACTGCTTAATTTAAGATTATTCTTTGGTTCAAATGATAATAATCGTGCTTTTGATAAATTTGTTTATCACAAATCACAATTCTCGCCTCCTATGCATCCTGTGGTTTTGCAATTTCAGAACAACATTCTCAAAGATCTACATTATGTCAGGTCAAATTCTCGTTTGAAATCTAATAATATTTCTACTCAAGAAAAATATGCTATACAAGATTTACAGAATAATCACAATATTGTCATTATTTCAGCTGACAAAGGTGAAGCTGTTGTGATCTTGAATTGGCTTTACTATGATCAAGAAGCCAAAAGACAACTATCAGACAGGAAATATTATGCTGAGATGGTTATTAATCCCACCATGAAGTTTAAAAAAGAAATTGAGGAGTTTTTGTTGCATGTCAGGGAAGCGTCTATCATTGACAATGAGGTGACGCATCAACTTTTGGTTCACGATCCTATGAACCAATACATTTACTTTTTGCCTAAGATTCACAAAGATCCCATTCATCCCCCAGGTAGGCCCATTGTGTCAGGTAGGGGCTACATTACCGAACCTCTGTCCCTTTTTCTCACCAAACAAATCAAACCTTTGCTGTTTTTGATACGTTCACGTTTACGTGACACAACTAATTTTTTACAAATTATTTTGGAATCACAACTTGAACCAGAATGGCGTATGTGTACCTTTGATGTTAGTGCCCTTTATACCAATATTCCTCATTCTGGTGGTCTTGAGGCATTGTCTTACTGGTTGAATATTTCAGGTTTATATTCAATTGAATATAATGAATTTTTGCTTGATATGGCTGCTCATGTATTAACGAACAATGTCTTTTTTTTATCAAGAAACTTGTTATTGGTAGACCAAAGGAACGGCTATGGGGTCATCATTTGCCACCATTTATGCCGATTTATTTATGGCTTATGTTGAACAAGATCTTATTTATAATAACCACAATAATATTTATCTGAATCAATTGGACATCTGGAGACACTACCTTGATGACTGTTGGTCAGTATGGAGAGGAGAACTTGATGAATTGTTTGAATTTTTGGCATATTTAAACAATAATAAATGGGGTCTTCAGTTCACATTACATTATGACATCAGTGTTATTACTTTCTTGGATGTTTTAGTTACCAGATTACCTGATAATACCTTAGGGACTAAGGTTTATAGAAAACATCCAGAATATAATACGATCCTACATGCTTCAAGTTTCCACCCACCACATATTGCCAAGAATATACCCAAATCACAATTTATCAGAATGAAAAGGATTTGTTCCGATGAGTCCTCATATCAGGAACAAAGTAGAGATCTCACCAATAGATTCAGAAGTAGGGGTTACACAATGGGCCATGTTTTCGATGCCAGTAATAAGGTTGGTAAAATGAGCAGGGATGAGTTATTGTCCTACAAGGAACAGGACAACATGGTTTCACAACCAATCAGGTTTACCACTACTTATGGTAGGAATTCTGACAACCTCATACAGAGTATATACAGGCATTGGAACATCTTGCAATATGATCATGAAATATCTGACATTATTCCTAACAAATGCCTTTTTTCTTTTAGAAAAGGCAGGAATTTAAGTAGTTGCTTTAATCATTATAAACATACGCATGAGCATGGCAATTTAGAACCGATTCAGACTACACTCACAGGTAGTATTCCTTTAGGCTGTTACCCCTGTGGTCATTGTGTTAACTGTAACAAAATATGCAAAACAAAGCAATTTTCTAGCAAAAATTCTCCTATAGTGTATGATATTAGGTTTTTTGCTAATTGCAGTACAGATTGGGTTATTTACCTGGCTACATGCACATGTGGGGCATTTTATGTGGGACAAATGTCCAGACCATTAAGACTTAGGATCTCAGAACACATCAGTAATATTAAGAAGGGCAGAGTACATAATGCTCTATTCAAACATCAGGTAGTTCATCCAACTGCTAACTTTTTATTCACCATAATTGACATTATTAAGGGTAATAAACAAAATAAAACTGGCTGGCATTCTCTACTTAGTTCCAAAGAGAAAAAATGGATCATTAAATTAGGTGGTTTATTTCCACCAGGATTAAATGAGCAGTTTTAAGCGTAACCAATCACATTCTTTTGTTGGGTATTTAAATGACAGTTTTGGATTTATTTGTTTTACATTGAAGAAGGCTGTGTGTACTAACCAGCCGAAACTGGTCTGTGTGCTTTTGCTGTCTTTACTGGATGGATTTCATTCTCCAATAAATGGATTTATTCACCAGGATTCTGTCTGCTGGCTGTCTTTGAATTTTGCTTACTTATTTTAAGCCGTGCAGTTGCCTCCGTGCAGGAAGTTCCCTTTTACTGTTACAAGAATCTTAATGGCAACACTCAGATCTGTTCTGAGTTACAACACAATAGCACTAAATATACAGAACCAACTGATATTGCCAACATCCTGGCAGATAGGATCTTAAGGAACGCATATATGAACATCAATATGCTATTAGCAATAGGAAAGCTGAGAATGCCTTAGCTAAGCATATACTTAATAACCATGGCCATTCATTCTCCTTTAGGATTATTGACCAGATTGGTTCTCATATTAGGGGACAACCATTTTCTTTATGGCTAGAGCAGCGAGAATTATATTGGCAGCTCAGACTAGATGCCTTCAAATACCCAGGGTTAAATGATACATGCTCAATAGCTTGCATTCTAAAACTAAGAAATTTGATGAGATAGTATGTTTATCTTTAGAATGCTATTTTTACCTTTAGAATGTGCATTTTGTATAAACTAATGTAGTTTACGGACATACAGTTTCTTGTTAATTTCAGATTTTCTATTATATCTATATTTAAACATTTTATAAGCTGTATTTTAATTGTATTTTGTTTGATTGTTTTCTAAGTCCCATTGGACCTTTTTAAACACCTGAATGTCATGTGCTTATTTTGTTAGCTATTTAAATGTGGTGTATTAGTTTTGTTAAACAGTCTGAAGAAGTGGGTGTATGTGTGCCCACGAAAATGCTTACTGTCATATTAAATTACTTTTTGTACCTTTTAGCCTTGGCTATTTTTGTTTTAAGATAGGTTCAGTGCTAATTTCACCCCCCTCTCACCCCCTAAAGGGCCCATCTCAATACCAGAAGAATGCCAAGTCCCAGTAATCAGAGCCACACAGGTAAAAAACGCACTCACCAAAGCCAGGAATACAGTATCCATGGGACCAGACAACATCCTGGGCTGTGTTCTGCATGAAGTACAAAACAAACTGGCACCCCACCTAATTACCATGTTCAGTCATAGCCTCACTTCAGGCTTTGTGCCTACTGAATGGTGCACAGATATGGTTATCCCACTCCACAAGGAAGGATCCAGCATGGACCCCGGGAACTACTGTCCCATTAGCCTGATGAGCTAGATTTGCAAGGCCATGGAATGTATCATCATGGAACTTATAAACAAAGACATAGGTGACCTTCAAACTCTGGACCCTACCCAGTTTGGCTTCGTAAAAGGTAGATTATGTCTTTTAAACCTGATTGACTTCTTTGAAGGAGTCACCAGAGGCATGGACGAGGGTAAGGCGGTTTACACACCCTATCTAGACCTCACCAAAGCCTTCAACACCATCCCCCACTCTGGAATCATAGATAAACTCACTAAACTGGGCATAAATCCCTACGTCACATGATGGGTTGTCAACTGGCTCACTGAAATAACCCACCCCGTGAAAGTAGCCAACTCCAAATCCGACTCCAGACCAGTGATAAGTGGAGTACCACATGGTTCAGTCCTGGGTCCCCTTCTGTTTGGCATCTACTTCTCTGAAGTTCAGGCCAACACAGAGGGTGTATGGCTAACAAAGTTCGCAGACAACTGCAAACTGGGAAACATTACTGAATCCCCAAATGATGTAGACATTCTACAAAAGGGCCTCACTGAGACAGATGCCAGGTATCAAAGCCATGGCCTCAAGCTCGATGCCAAAAAAGGGTAAATATCATATGAGCGAATCACACAAATTGTAAACTCTCATAATATCGAACGTACCGGACCTCAAAGTGCTTTTTCTGAGATTGTGGTACAGTGAAGAATGGAATATTTGCCCTTTCCTCACTGTAGTGTGATCTCGGAGTTGTAATATATATTTAGCGGGGGGTATGGGGGGCACAGCCCCCCACAATAGGAAGTTCGAGGTCTGGTACGTTCGATATTATGAGCGTTCGCAATTTGTGTGATTCTCTCATATGATATAGACCTGCCAAAAAATGCATAGTCATCCCCTTTGGGAAAAACCCTGTGCCCATGAACTACCACATAGGCGGTAGTCCACTTAACACTAAAAGTCTGATAAGAGACCTAGGGACACAGGTGGACAGTAGTCTCTCCTTTGATAAACACACTGCTACAGTGGTCAGGAAGTCCTTCTATGTGGCACACCTCATCACAAAGGGCTTTTCATCCAGAAATTTAGATCTATTATAGAGTACAATGCCCTGTTTGGTATGTACCTCACAAGACATTTACAACAACTGGAAACGCTGCAGAAATACCTCACAAAGAGGATCACCAGCCTCAAACAGATGCCCTATGCAAACTGCCTCAAAAAACTCCAGCTCTACTCAGTCATATATTGTCTACTCAGAGGCGATCTCTGCCTAACATACAAAGCCATGTCAATCCCAGAGCTGTTGGACATGCTATACTTAAAGAAATCCAATCCCTCCAAGCCACATGCTCCAGGGACCTAAACCTTGTCACCACAATAAACAAAACATGCTGGAGGGATAGGTTCCTGCCCCAGAGACTTCCCATACTCTGATGAGACTACCCATTCATGTCAAACAGGGCACCTCATTAGCCCTCTTTAAGAAAAATCTTGATGATTGGATGGGAAATAGGAAATTTGCCCTGGGGATCACTTCTGTCGCTCTGCTCGACAATGGCACAGGAAAATAATTTCTTGGGATGGTGAAAACCAGGGAATCTTTATGGCTAGGCTTATGGCCATAGGGCTGATAGCTTAGTACCTACCTATGAGCCTATGTACATACAGATATATATATATATATATATATATATATATATATATATATATATATATATATATAGATATATAGATATATATGCCTAAAGCCATGGAAGATAAGTGTAATGGCTATATAACAAATAAGTTAAATAAATAAAAGGCCATACTAATTTCTGCAGAAAAAAAAGTCTTTATTTATTAAAGGAGAGCCTAACGCATCTATCCTTAAGTTTAACTTGTCAGGGCTTCATATATATTGCAGTATTATTCTGTACTCTCTATACTTACACTGTATGTACTTAGTTACAGGTACTGGTATTTGTACATTGAGTTATAAAGAGTGCATGGCTTCCATACTTCTTATCAAGTTCAAATTGTAAATGGTTCTATATTGCTGACTACAATGTGCCAGTAATGAACTTACAAGTAGCTTATATGTAGCAGCATTTGAATACCTGTACTCATGCAAATATCTACATAGAACTATATAATATACCTCTCAAGTGTTGAGATTTTTGCAAAATGTCCAGATTTTTGCTTCATATTTTTGGTCTGTTCTTTACAAAATGTGTGACTTTCTGGCATATCACTGAGGTTTGAAGTCACTAATGATATAGCTTTGTGATTTGGACTCCATATTCTTCAGACAATGTATAACAAATCACATCCTGACATCATAGCAACTTTCTAAGTTTATAAGAACAGTATTTAAAATCTATCCCTATTTTGTCTTCCCATTATTTTAGGGTTTGTCCAGATTTCTTGTGCTAAGAGGTTGAGAGGTATGCTATATAACACTACTTCATTGATAAGCTCATCGAAACTTTTACACGTAATGCAAATAAACAAGAGAGGAGACAGTCAAAACTCTATTTGTAGTAGGCTATGCCCTGTGCTCCACTTAACTAATATAGCTTTCTTTGCAGTCACCAAACCTCTCGAGTTTGTCATATTTCATTTATTACTGGCACATGTTCATACACATAAATGGATATCTGCCATGAAGAAGGGAATCCCCTTGTGGGTGTATGGCAGGTGACATGAACATGAATACTTCATAAAGTGCATATTCTGTATGTGATGGATATTACGCAGTTTCATTCACCTGTTCTGTACAGCATTGTAGTTCTTTGCATACAATGTACTTACACTACAACTTCTTATATGTATAGTATACCTTTAATTCTCTTTCTCTATTCATATACACACGTACACACACACACATATATATATATATATATATATATATATATATATAAAATTATACTTACAAATATCAACTCTACCAGATATTGACATGCTTAACAATGAAAACAAATGATAGACAAGATAACACCAACAAGTTTTGCACATCCTGCCTAGAATTACCTTGAATTATGCAACTATTAAAATGTCTTTTTTTTTTTTGAAGGGGGCAAGCCTCCTACATCCCCACCATGTAAGACGCACACTTCTTAATACTTATTCTAGCTCTGAGATTGCAGAATTCCTGGGGATAAGGCATATTCCACAAACTATTATGCACACGTGTTGACCACCTGTTTTGCCAATCAACGTGTCGATAAAACAAAGGTCAACATCCAGTAACTGGAAGTGAATCAATATGTGTAGATATAGATAGATAGGTAAAAAAATATATGCATGTGTATGTATATGTGTGTATATATATATATATATATATATATATATATATATATATATATATATATATATATATATATATATATATATATATACACATTTTTTTTTCCTTTGTATCAGTGTTTTGCAATTCATGTTATTTGCTCAATATTCTGTGACTCGAGCAAAAAAAAACATTCAATAAATGCTTCAGCTAGATAGATAGATAGATAGATAGATAGATAGATAGATAGATAGATAGATAGATATGTCTCTTCTTCTTGCTGAGGCCAGTTAAGCTCCCTGGTTCTATTGTTAAAACCTGGTGGAAAATGTTGGAGGAACAGGTATGTGTTTAAGAGGATATCGCTTTTTTATAACAGGCTGCCCATTCATGTGAAGCAGAATTATTCTACTTCAAACGTAACCAGGACCAGTTGATGGAAAATCAGAAATTCACCCATAATCTGTCACATGTCAATAATGGAAAAGGCAACCCGTAAATGTTTGACCATACATGTCCTAGCATACACATATCCCTAAAGGAAACCTCAAGGGCACTGAACTTATTAAATATATTTGGGATGTATGACTAGACTTAGAAAGTGTCATACAACAATTTCTTTTCTCTATGGCAAACTTTTTTTCCAAATTAAGTAATGCAACACACTTTCTTTCTTCAGAAAGGCATTAAACAAGTCGATGTATGTCCAGAAATTCACAACAGATATGAGTGGCACAACTATCCTTGACAAGGAGGTAAGGTCAAAAGGGGTTAATGGCAAAGCACAACTGTCATGAGGCACAGTTACCTTGCATTTTCTATGATTATACAGTTGTCTGATCTATTTCCACTATCTCATTGGTATCCCCTTCCTCAAATAAGGCTGACTACAAACTGGTAACCTTCTTCTTCAAAATCCGCAAACCATCAGAAGCAGCCATCAATCACATAATTCAGACTTTAAATGCATTAACCTCATACAATTCTATAATATCAAAACACAGATATGTTTGTAACATCCAACATGTTGGCATAGCTATTATTTATACAAATGATTTATAGATCACTTTTATAAATGCATTAACATGACATGCCCAAGTAGAACTAAATAACATTGGGAATTTATGAGCAAACCAGCCTGGTGGTTCAGATGCATAGACAAGAAACACACTAAAAGAAAAAAAAAGTTTCTTAGAATATACAGAAAAATACCCGCAAATCAAGGTCAGCATCAAAAAGTTGTTTAAGGTATGGAAAAATATCATCAGGACAACAAAGGCATCCTATGGACTTAGTTTAGCATTGGAAGTGAATGATAACGGGTCTATATTACTAGACCAAAAGATCACAACAGCGAATGTATGTACATCAACACATGTACGTCGATGTACATACTGAGCGAAAAACCTAAATGGCGAAAACTGGAACGCCGAACATGCTTCATCATCATAATGTGCCACACAGGTAGGTAAAATCTAAACTGAAATATTAAATTAATTAGCTTTTGCAGGGGGGCAAGCCCCTCTGCACCCCACACTCCCCTACATAAATATACCAACTCCGAGACCACACTACAGTGGGGAAAAGGATATATTTCCTTATCCCCACCATCGTGCTGCTGGCTATGAAACACGTTCGGCATTCCGGTTTTTGCTGTTTAGGTGTTTCGCTCTGTATGTACAGCGATGTAGACGTGTCAATGTACATACATTCGCTGTTGTGATCTTTCGGTCTAGTCATGTAGACCCAATGATAACTACAAATCTTTCTTTACTTATATCAGGAAATAAAAATAACATCAAGCATTGCTCTGACCTTATTCAAGATGGCAATACCTATATCTAGTGGATATCTCAAATATATTAGCAAACAAATGCAGTGCAAATTCCACTTCCCCACCCAGAAAATGGCACAAAACCTTCATATTCCAAAGGATCTCAAGCTCACTATCATCACAACAACACACTTGTTGAAGGTACTTTCCAAACCAAAACTACATCTTCCATGGGACGTGATAACTTACCCAGCATGCTCTGATGGATTCACACCTACAGCTATTCAACCTGATTTTAGCTACCGGCTTTGTCCTTGAGGTATGATGCCCAGCATTTGTTATGTCACTTCACAAGGCAACCTCATCTCCAAGGCCATGGAATGGATCATAATGGGCCTGATAAATTACAATATTAAAAACCATATATGACTGCCTTAGAAGTTAGACTGTATAATTGTATATCCTGTCTAATGAATCTGGTAAGTTTCTTTGACAGGGTAGCGCATGTTGTAGACATTGATCATTCTGTCCTCACAGTATATCTTGACCTTGCCAAGGGATTTGATACCATACCACAGGCAAACATAAGTAACAGACTGAATGTTCTTCAAATTGATTTGTATATAGTTAGATTGATAGCAAGTTGGCTTAAGGACACAACAAACATACACTAAAGTTAGCTTCCTCAGACAGCATGAAGTCAACCAGTGGAGTCCCTCAGGGATCTGTGCTAGGACCTGTGCCACTGAGCATGTACTTCTCTGATCTCCAAATTAAAAAAGCGGAATCTCTGGGTAACCAGATATGAAGATAATTGTAAGTTGGGTATTATCCTCAAATCCACTTCTAACATGAAGAATTTGCAGCTTAAATTTACAACTATTAATAGCTGGTGCACATGAATCACAGTAAAACTGAATGCTAAAATCTGCACCATTGTCACATTTAGTAAACAATATCTCAAGCCTGCAGGTAGTATAGACAACACTCCACTCCAAATGATTATTTGTGAGGTCTTTGAACATGGGTAGATAATTTCCTTACATTTGAGTGCCATCTTGCAATAGTGGCTAGGAAATCCTTCTGTCTGGCATAGCTAAACACAAAGGGCATCTCCTCTAAATCTATATTCTGCAGTGATCAGGCCTATCATGGACTATAATGCCCCTTTGGGATGTACACTATTAGACATATTGAGCAGTTGCAGAGACCTTAAATATTCCTAAAAAAAAGATCACAGACCTAAAAGAAATGAATGGCTGGAGGCTCTGCCCATATATTCAATGTCCTTTTATTCAGTGCCCTATAGTCTCCTTTTTGAGCCATTAGAGAGCTGCCAGTCCAAGACCTCATGTATCCCTGCAATTCAAACAGTTCAGAAAATACTATCAACCAGGTTTAGCAAATAAAGAAATCATGGTGGAGAGATAGATTTGACTTGCAATGATTATGCCTTACCTGGAATAAAATTCCACTCCAGATCAAGTAATGTGATACACTGTCTTCTTTCAAAAAGGAGTTAGACAATTGTATGGTTATATCCAAATTCACCCCTGGTTTAACTGGCCTATTGGTCCTTGAAAAAGGAGGTAAGCTATAAGGGTGGGTACTATTAAGGCATAAATGGCCATGTGGCCCTACTGACTTGTATTTTCCATGATTTTATGACTATGACTCAAATAACCTACATAAATGTTCATGTCCTGAAGGATCCTGGTGTATGTGAGGGGGTGGGGTGAAGGTGGAAGGAGTGGCATGTAGCTGTCCAATCCTGGGGAAGGGTGGATATCTTCTCTGCAGCATCACTTAATCCTAATGGTGATGGGAGAGAGGTATGCAATATATGGATCAGGGATATATGCTCAACTCCTCACAAGCTGCTTCCTCATCAATAGTCCTCAGAGTTGGCACTGCCTCTTGGCGAGAGCATGTATGGAAGCGTGCACATCTTTCCACCAGGAGAGAAGCACTGTAGGGCCTCCACACATGTCAGCATGCACGTCTATTGCCAAGGAGACAGATCTTAAGATTTCCAAGAAAAAACGTGATGGCTGCCTAAATGACAACCCCTCTTTGCTGTCTCTCACTCTGTGGAAAGGAACCGAGTGAGCAAATAAAGCTGAAAGTGTTCCTTAAAAATAATGTTATCTGTAAAGTAAAATTCCAGGAAATCTGTACACAGCTGTCGGGTGATAAAAAATAACTAATTCAATTGACTTGGGGTGCAAATAGTTTAATACAATAAAGGCAAGCAGTAATCCCTGTGAGAAAACAGCAAAGAAAGTGAGCAGAGTAATGGAATATCTGAGGAAAAGTGTTGTTAGCAGAAAATGTTAATTTTTTCACATGTATACAGACAGTCCTTTACAGCCTCTTTCTCCTACATGTAATGTTTGTACTTATAGAGATCTTGGATTAATATCAAGAAGGAAAACCTATAGTACAGAGTCAACATCAGACATCACAACCAAAGTATACTAAAAGCAGTTTACATGTATATTGTTGAGGAAAGAGGTAGAAATGTTAGGACAATTTTTCTAATACCTCAATGAAATTGAATGAGTTGAAAATGGTACCTGTAATTCAAATAACAATGAGCTATTCAAAGTTCTTATGCACAAAAAAATCCTGAGAATCATGTCCACTAATTCATAATGGTTGTCAGACAAATGAATGAGCAAAATTACGTGATACTGCATCCTTTCAAGTTTATACAAGAACATACTTATCGGTCTTTATCCAGTTACTAGCATACACATATGTCATACACAACTCTCCACAGATGCATACACACATTTAACTGGTGAGGCTACTCAACAAAGTGTCACTGCTTAGATATGAGTGCTTTATGTGTAAACATCATGGGTGCATGGTAACACTGATTAGCAGTCATGACCGATGTTAGCATTTTGGGTGTCAAGTTGGTGGACCTTGGACACTTCCTGCCCAAGTACCATCTTGTAACAGTCTCTTCTCCTAAATAAACTTTTAGTCCATGCTGCAGAGTGTATGGAGTAGTACATGTAGACTGAACTGTAGCTAAAATGCTCTTACCTTATGACAGGCCAGTCTTACAGAATGATATTTACAGTGGCTGGCATTTATTTGCAATAATATTACATTACAGCAAGTGAAATGGTACCCTAGGCAATGGGCTCCATGGTGTTCCCCACTCCCTCAAGTTTCATCTCCACCCCCTGCACACATCTCCTCGGTCTTCTCCATCTTGCGATCCTCACACCATGTACATTACAATTTTCCATCCTTTTCTTAGCTTTCACCTTACTGTTCAGATTTTTCAAGAAACTATGACCGTCTATATGCTGTGAAGTACATTTATCCTTTGCAACCTTTTCATCCAATAATGGCTTAGACAAAAAATATAATTAAGACAAGAAATTTAGTGTTGCTGTTTAACTTAGCTTTCTTTGCATTCCTTGAACACACATTACCTGAACAAGAGAGCATAGTAATAACTGTTTGGGAAATCTTTAAATTAAATCATATGGTTGTAAAGGCTCTGACATCCATTTTCTACATTTTGATCCAGTGATAGCCCAAATAATGATTAAGAAAAGGATTTCATTCTTATTTTTTTTAAAGAAGAGTTAAGTGATGTCCAAGGCTCAGTGCTCAAAGCTACCAGTTTCACTACCCCCCAAAAAAAAGACAATCCCTGTGTGTGCATCCCTCTTGTGTTAGACTGGGATGAAAACAGTGGTTCAAATGACTAAAGCATGCCTTCTCACTCCTCACCTCTACCCCCCCAAAGGAAGCCATATATATATACACTCCAGATGTGTATTTATGAAGAAAGTGAAAAGAAAATAATGATCACAATAATGTATTAATACCTGTTAACTCCTAGACAGTACACTGATCCTATAGAAGCTATAGAAACCTTCTTTGCAAACATCTGATGTCTGAGAAAAGTAAAAGAAACTATGCCTACACTGTCCCCAGCCCCAACATAAGCTATAATGACTTTCTGTACACCAGTGAGGTTTGACTGTGATGAAAGTTAAAGAAACAATGACCACACCATCCATAACCCCAACATACAATGTACAGCAACCTTCTGTACACACCTCTGAGGAGGGATGATCTAAGAATGGGTGCAGGTGAGGGCAGAGGCCACCAATCCATGACAAAATCTATTTATGCAGCCTGAGGTTTGGAGGCTACCACACCATAAGAAAATGTTAGTATCTGAATGTCCTGTGATGTATTCTTTTGCCTTAATGTTGAAATATAATTACCTGCTGACTGCATGTTTTACTGATAGCCAGAAGAGTTATGAATGTGCCCTGCATGGGTCTATCTCAATTTTTTGAAGGACCAAATTGCCAAAATCCATATAGTCAAGACAATATGGCTGAAAATTCAGTTCATTGAATTGTGCTGAGATCAATGTACAGTAGGGATCAGGGAATTTGAACTTTTTTCCACTGGGGTGCAGTCTCAGAGTCAGAATAAATAATTAGCAGGGAGAGTGAGGTTGCAACCCCCCAATGAGGGGGATGCAAGAGTCTTGCTCCATCTGCATAAACATTATTTGTTGTTGTCGGGTGTTTAGTTTTTTGATTAACTGTATCATCCACCATATGATCTTGATCATATGGGTCTCAACAATGTGTTTTTTTGATAAACTGACATAGATCCTCCAGCATTACTGTGTGCACAGATAAAAATTAGTGATATGTTACATACACACAACATAAGTAAATATTAAGCTATCAGTCTGCAGACCATTACAAGCCAAGCCAATAACCAGGGATTTGATTCAAACACTATACCTTGTATTTGCAAATTAAAGAGCTTAACCATTATACCACCCCCATTCACCCTCACCAAAATTGGAGGATTGTCAAATAACCTGTTGTATGTTTTACAGGTGCTGCAGACAGGAAAGAAATGCAGAATCCACACAGAAAAAGCTTCAGCCAAGAAGTCAGCCACAGCAAATCATTGTGAAATAGCAATGCTAATCATTGTGCCACTGTAGCAATGAGCAGTTGCTTTCACACACATCTTATTCCTGCCAAAACACCAAACACATGTAAGACATATGCTTGAGATGATAAGTGAAAGAAATGATGGCTAACTTCTATTCTTAAATATACTGCAACCACATCACCCCCATACACACAACTATAATGGCAATGCTGATCTTTGTGTAAGAAAGGGAATGAAACTGGAGCTATTTTGTTGCTCTTACACTCAATCTCCACCCCTCACACACAGAGAAGAATAAACCTTTGCAATACTATATTTATCCTGATTTCAGCAAATAGCAATACCTTATGTGACACTGCTACTGCTATACCAGACTAATGGCTGTTGTAATTAGCAGTGATCAATCAACAGGGTCAGTCATTGTTATTCACCGCATAAAGGAGTAATGCAGAGATATCACTGTCCCTGACTGCACAGATAACCCCTGATTTTCTCATATTTTTGTCATGTCCATCAGAAAAAATTGGATTTATTTGTAAATCGTTCAAGCATTACAGTCAGTCATTAATGGAAGATATCAGAGTTTCATACTTTTTGTTGTCCAAAATGCATGTTGATGCAACCTGTATTATTCTATTAAACCTTTTAAAATGAATTGCAGTATTATTTAAAAAGTGTCCCTGATTTTGAGCCTTTATTCTGTTATTATTTTTGTCTTTGCTCAGAATTCTTGCGCAAAGAAGTTGAGAGTTATATTATCTGGAGCTCAGCCATTATTTATAAAACTGCTTGAAAGAGAAAACCAACTAGAAAGATTGGGAGCATCTGCTCTTCTTTAAATCTCAGATAAGCACAGAGATCAGTTGCTCTAGACAGCTGATCTCTAGTGCTTATGTCTCTTATGTTTATTAAGGGATTACCTGCAGTATCCTAAGAGGGTCATATCATAACCCCATTAGGATAAAGTACATAATCAGAGCATAAATTAACTTTTTTCCTCCTCATTTTCCTCAAACCAATGGCCACTTTTTGTGGGACCCCCCACACAGTCCTTGGGGGACTCCCAGCCATTGGTATTTTGGGTGCCTAAAGTCATCTATGATGTTAGTTTTAGTGGACAGAATTCCCACCAGCAGCATTAATCTAAGTCAAGAACACTGTGTCAGTGGTAAAATGCCAGATATACAACATTTAAATAAATTATAAAAGCCTGCCACTTGACAAAACATTGTTACTACAACCAGAAATATCTTTGAATTTCAAAGTTGAAGAAGGGGTGGCAGCTTTTAGGATTCTATTCTAAAAGTAATCATCATGCACCTAGTTAAGTATAACAGATTGCTGCACTAAATTGTGTTGGTTTGACAGACAGTCAACAGCATATCAAAATAAGATTACTTTCTGTGGTTGTCAGCACCTCCTCCAGAACGGGGGGGGGGGGCTCTGTCCGCAGGATTTCTGTTGGCAAATAACATTTATGTCAGCAATGGTAATGTCTTAGGGTAGTAGACAATATATTTCCCAGAACATAAGCAAAAATATCTGGCTAAGATGTTGGCAAGGAAAATGGTGATCCCCAGAATTTAGTTAGAGTACAAATAGCAATTCCTGGTCCATGGCTTGTTGTGATATGTCAGACAGAGTACTTCCTTACATCTCCAGTTATGTAGCCCCACCTCTCAAAGCACATACATTGTACAGACAATATTACTTACTGTAATGAATAAAATTAAGTCAAGAACATCTGAGAAATGGATGTTAGATGTAATGATAATTAAGGACAAGGTGACACGATAATAATTAATATTATTGAAAGATGTAAATGAGACCAACAATTTGAACTGATAAGGGGTTGGCTATGTCAGAAAGCAGCACATTATTTTATCAGTGTAAAATGATCACTGATATGGCTTGTCAGTATGGATTAGTGGGTGGTTGTTAGTGAGGCAATTGTAATACATCTATTTTGAATTCATTATTTCATTTAATCATAGCCAAGTATCAATGTACTCTTTTTGACAGTGGTTATTTTGGGGTATTTATGACATACCTGTGCAAGGGCAATTGGTCACCATTCTGGCATATGATACGTGTGTGTGTGTCTAAATAAATATATATATCTATATATATCTATATATATCTATATATATATATATATATATCTATATATATATATATATATATATATATATATATATATATATATATATATATATATATATATATATATATATATCTACTGTGTGTATATATGGGAACACTTTATAATCCCGAAATTCTGAAATACTGAATTTCAGAATCCTGAGATTATAAAGCTGAAAGTTCAAAAGTCTGAAACCCCAGAAGCGTGAATTTCAAAATCCCGAAGTACGGAGATTTTGAAGTAGTGCTTCTGGTGTTCTGCTGTGTGAAGGGATAGCTGGAAGGTCAGGTAAGTATTTATGTTTAAGGGTTTTGGTAAAAGGCTTTAGTGTGTGTCAGTGTGTTTGGTCACTGTGATCTGTGTTTGCGAGGGGAATGTGGCTTGGCTTGTATGCTGGTGTTTTTGTGTGTTTGTCTGTGTAGTGCAACCATGAGTTAGCATATTTAAGTAGGGGGTGCGGGGTGCAGGGATGCTTGCCCCCCTGCTTGTATGAAGTGTAGGTTTGAGTGTTTGTGTGTTGGGGGAAGCTGTATGTGGTGTATGGTTAGTGTAGTGTTCATGATTTTAAAATTTGTGCTTTTGGGGTTTCGAGATTGTCAGGTTTCGGCTTTATGATCTTGAAATTTTGAAATTCGATATTTCAGGATTTTGAGATTATAAAGTGAATCTTTATATATATATATATATATATATATATATATATATGTGTGTGTGTGTGTGTGTGTGTGTATGTGTGTGTGTGTGTGTGTGTGTGTATATATATATATATATATATATATATATATATATATATATATATATATATATATAATTTGTGTGTATGTAAACTAGCAAGTGTGTTTGTGTGAAATAAGCTGAAATACATTATTCTGATAATGAGTGTGTGTGTGTGTGTGTGTGTGTGTGTGTGTGAGTGTGTGTGTGTGTCTGTCTGTCTGTCTATGGGAAGGGAGAGGAGTATGTGTCATTGCTCATATGAACTTTTTTGTGTGGATATTTTTGTTTTCATTTATGAGATGTATGCTATAATACAATTTGACCTGTATTTTTTGTTTTCTTGGATATAGTTTAACTGGTCAGAATGTATGCACTTTTGTGATGGAGGGGATATTCAATCATTCTGTTTGAAAGAATATAATCATTTATGTGGTTTGTCATATGTAGTAGGTGCACGTGTTTCTGTTAATGTGTACATGTTTGCTTGTGTGTGTGTGTGTGTGTGTGTGTGTGTGTGTGTGTGTGTGTGTGTGTGTGTGTGTGTGTGTGTATGTGTGTATAATATTACTTTCCCTCACAATTCTTCTGCTTCATCATACTCAAACATCAGCATGTACCTAGTCAGAAAGCGATTATTGCCAAGGATGAGGGACCATACTGGGCTGGATTCTGTTAACTTCTCGGAATCCTGTGCATTTCACTGACACAAGTGCAAAAGTTGCAGATAAGCCTGTAATATATAAATATGCATAAGTGAACTTAGAATATCTCCGCACATAAAAGAGTTGAGCAGCAACATCAGCGTACTGCCAAGCAGTCATAGCTGTTTATTAATTCATGAAAATTGTCTCATAAAGCCTGATGTATTTTAACACAATTATGGAAATTATGCTATAACAGTCTAAGCTGTAAGACATTTGTAAGTCATACATATCCATATCAATTTCTCCATTAAGTCCAGAAACTACATATATCTCTGTAAGTCATGTATTAATGAAATATACTTGCATGCAATTACGGATTCTGCTAGGATTTTCTAATGAAAAATAGTTACGTTGAAGGGTAATCATGCCAAATCACCACAGCTAATAGTAGATGGCAATTGGTTAAGTACATGTTAGGGGAAGACAGGTAATGTACTCACCCAAGGAAACAGGGAGATAGAAAAGCACATTTGGGGTATGGGTGAAGAAGAGTGACAGGCAAGTGGTATGTTGGAATACAAAAATCTAAGGAACAGTCAGAGGGGCATCAGCATTTCTTTTTTTTGGTGGGAATAGAGCAAAGTGTATAGTCATACCTTTGGCAAAAATAAAGTGCCCACAAACTACCATAAAGGTGGAAACCCATTAAATACAGAAGATGTAATTAGGGATCTGGGGACCCAAGTTGATAGCAATTTCTCCTTTGACAACCACGTTGCCAAAGTGGTTAGAAAGACCTTCTACATAAAGGTCTACTTCTACCTTCTACTAAAGGATTCACATCCAGATCAGGGGAGGTAATAGTGCCCCTCTATTCATCCCTCATCAGACCCATCATAGAATACAATGCCCCTTTTGGGATGTACCTAAACCGCCACCTGCAGCAGCTGGAAAGACCCCAAAAGTACCTCACAAAGAAGATCAAGGGACTCAAGCAGATGCCATATGCTGCCAGGTTAAAGAAACTCCAACTTTACTCAGTCGCATGCCGCCTACTTCGAGGCGATCTACGGCTGACACACAAAGCTATGTCTAACCCAGAATTAATGGACATGCTCCACCTCAGAAAATCCAAATCCCTTAGTACCATGCGCTCAAGGGATTTGAACCTCAGCACAGAGCTAAATAGAATGTGCTGGAGGGACAGATTCATAACACAGAGGCTCCCTTCACTTTGGAATAGAATACAGCTCCATGTTAGGCAGAGCACCTCGCTGACTCTCTTCAAGAGGAATCTTGATGAGTGGATGGGAGATCATAGATTCACCCCGGGGATTACTTCTGTGTCTCTGCTAGACAGAGGCTCATTAAACTAACCTTAAATAGGGCATAGCAAACTCAATTCTAAATAAGGGTGGCAAAAGCCAAACACACTCGGGCTAGGCTTGTAAATGCCCCAGGGCAGATAGCCTAGTATGAACCTATGAACCTATGAAGAAAACACTGGGAAAGAGGAGTAGGAGACAAACAGATGTCCCACTCACCAGGCTGGACGAGGAGAAGGTTATGAGACACACAGATGTCCCACTCACCAGGCTGGACAAGGAGAAGGTTATGGTCAGCTGTCTATCTAGTGCTGGGATCCATCAACAACAAGTACCGTTATGACCCCATCGTAGTTCATGGTGGTGTGAATGACTTGAGATGTACCTCACTAGACTATATGAAAAGAGACATCATTGAGCTCTATGAATATGTGTGCCAGACAGGTATGTCCCTAGCCCTGAGCAGCATTCTACCCTCACCAAGGATGATAACACAATATAAACAAAAAAAGATTGACTTCAACAATTTGCTTAGTTACTGCTGTCATTCTAAGGGGATCCGGTTCCTGTCAGCCTGGAATGACATGGCTGATAGACCATACGGCTTTATCAGAGATGGTCTTCACCTGTCACATCTAGACTTTTGTCAACTGGTTAAGGCACTTTCCTTCCCATGGTGCCTTTTTAGGCAAGGACACAAGAACAAAATTTCATATGTGAAAGTACCACTCACAAGTAAATTAAAGGTTATGCTGCTAAATGCTAGATGTTTAAACTGCACTCTCTGGAAGCACTTCTCTTCTTGGAGGATGTTGACATATGTGCAGTTACAGAAACTTGGTTCAGTGCTGCAGAGGGTACCCCATCCTTGCAAGGATACAATGCCTTCCACACTTTCAGACCAAAAAATGAATGTGTGAGAATAAAAAAGAAGGAGTATCTATCATCCTAAAAGATAAATATTCCTCTAGACTGGTTAGATAGAAAAACTCTGTGGATTTACTCCAGGTTCAACTAACTGTGGCTAAGACCCCCACCTTTCAAGTCATTGTTAGCTATAGCCCCATTTAAATGAACCAAGATACTCATACTGCTTATTTAGATATATTTGAGTCAATCAAATTACAACCAAGCACTCTAGTCATGGGCAATTTTAACTATCCCTCCACTGACTGGGAAACTTATACAAGTACCAACATTCTCACACAAAGGTTCCTGGACTTTGTTAACACTAATGCCCTGGAACAAATATTATGCAGCCCCACAAGGGGCTCAAATATTCTTGACCTGGTCCTCACCAACATGGGTGACCATTGCACCACCACAAGTATAGGGCCCTCACTGGTTAAATATTTTCACAAATCAGTCACATTTGAAATAGCTATAATACCTGAGCCCCCCTTAGGTGAAATCAGGCTAAAATATTCCACCAAAACTAATTATACCCTGCTAAGGGATGGTATAAATAATTTCCAAGCTCTAGTTACCACAGATGGCATTGACAACTATACTAAGTTATACACAAATACCCTGACAAACACACAAATATATTGGCACAGTTGTACCTGATACAATCAAAACAAGATCCTCAAGAAAAAAACAAGCCTCCCTGGTGGGCATCTAGCATTAATAAGCCATACAAAAAAGGAAGACATTTTTAAACCACAAACCAGTAGCAAGCAACAAAACTGCTAACAAGACAAACGCTTGATGCACAGAACACAGTAATGACATTCAGCACAATCCTTTATTGTACCAAGTTGAACACTTTTGTTTCCCAGTTCAGGAACTTCATCAGAACAAAGAAATATTTTTAAAAAACACATCTAAAAATATTAAAAGACCTCTCTACATGATCACATTACCCAATTATGAAAACTATTTTATTAACTAATTAATAGGCTATAGCACATAATGTTTTAATTTCAAGACAGCGTTAACAGAGCATGCATCATTGGGCCCAGGGAAGCTAGTAGCCTCCAGTCTTAGTTGCCACTCTAATTCATGTTTACTCAAATGTTCCTCCACTCTTACACCATGCAAATCTTTATGTACCTGTTCAATAACTAAGAAACCAAATCTATGTGTATTTTCTTTTTCTTTATGTTTTATATAAAGCATTAGTTGTCTTACACTTACAAATGTCCACCATATGCTCATAGACTCGTTCTTTTAATTTTCTTGGTGTCATTCCAATATAAAATGCTGGACAGTTTCTACATTGTGCTAAGTAAATAACTGTCATACTGTCACATGACTATTTCTCTTTTAAAACATATGTCGTATTTCTGACTTGAAAATCTTTTACTAAAATGAATGCACACTGTGAGCAGCAACCACATTTAAACAAACTTCTGCTTTTTCCTATGCTATACCTGCTCATTGAAGATGCATTATTTTCAAGATAATTTTAAAATGACTTAGCTCTCCTGTAGACAATGCATGGGTTGCCACCTATTTTTTATTTAAATCTTTATTATTAGAGAATATTGTCCAGTTCTTATATAATATACTCACAATATTATGACTGTCCAATGACAAAGTGGTAACAAAAAAATATATTGTTCCTACTATACTGCACTTCCACCTTACAATTCACATATTAGTCTGTATTCTCTACATTCATATGCTGCACGACACTATTAGTATTAGCTTCAATGAGTGGTGAATAAAAGTCACTTCTCTTTGCCAAAGTTTCATCTTTTAGCTGTGTGACAAAATCCTCTCTTGAAAAATCCTCTCTTGAAAAACATTTCAACTAATGTATCACATTCTATAGTTAACACAGTAACATTTGAAACCATCTTCGTTAAACGTACTAACTTTACTACCACTTTTTTTCTGATGTTTAGGGTGCATGCTTCCATAATGTAGTATTCGGAAAACTTTTTATGGCAAATACTGGACCAGAATTTCTTGTTCACATAATCCTTCCTTAAATCAACATCTAAGTATGTAGTTCTATCTGTGACACTATCACAAGTGAATTTTAAAAATTCTGCCTGAGTTGCTGTCTAAGAATATATAAGAGAGGTCCCAGCACTGGAAGAACACCTTCCTCTGCATCAGCAAGCAAATAAAACAACTTATAAAATCCTCTAAGGTCAACCCCCCCAAAAAGAAATATAGTAACCGCAGCTAGGGATAATCATAAGGCATTGTTCAGCTATATCCATAACCTAAAAGGTAGGACCCAGACGTGTGCTGAACTAGCTATGGATAGTATCACACACACCGATCCTAAAAAAATAGTTAACCTATTAGCTGACAAGTTTGGTGAAAATTTCATCACTCTGTCCCCTCCAAACATTCCAAAAAGTATTCCCTCTACATATTCCTCACCTTGCATCTCCAAAGAGCAAGTCATTAATGCTTTCTCCAAGGCCAAAAACACAGTTTCTACGGGACTGGATTGCATCCCTGGTTGCATTTTAAATGGTTTAAAACATGAGTTAGTGCTCCATTAAGTACTCTATTCAACTATAGGCTGAGTACTGGTTTTGTTCCCGCTGAAAGGAAAAAAAGAAATCATCATCATCTTTATGAACAGGATCCATTAACAAACCCTGGGAACTACAGATGCATAAGTTTAACCAGCCTTATCTGTAAGGACATGGAACAAATCACCATTGACATTATAAATAAGGATATGGACGATCCCCAAATCCTTGATCTGACACATTTTAGTTTTGTCAAAGGCAGGTCATGCCTGTTAAACCTGGTGGACTTCTTTGAAAATATCATCAGAGCCATAGACAAGGCCAGATCTATGCATACAGCTTACCTTGACTTAGACATGGCCTTAAACACAATCCCACATACATGAATCATTGATAAACTCTCCCAGTTGAATATTAACCTTTACATCATCAGGTGGGTTGCTAACTGGCTCACCAACAGATCACACTTAGTCAAAGTTGAAGACTTTACCTCAACCAGCAGATCTGTCATCAGAGGGGTTCCACAGGGGTAAGTGCTGGGACCCTATTGTTTGGAATGTACTTCTCAGAAGTTCAGGCCAAAACAGAGGGGCTGTGGCTGATTATGTTTGCTGATGGCTGCAATCATTAAATCCCCAAATGATGTCAGTATACTTCAAGAGGGTCTTATACAAACCAATGATTGATGCCAAAGCCATGGACTCAAACTCAGTGCTAAAAATGCATTATCATCCCCTTCAGTAAAATACCCTAAGTAACAACTCAGTAGTGAGATACTTGGGAAAACAAGTTGGCTGTAGCCTAAACTTTCACCACCATGTGTCTATTTTGGTAAGGAAGGCATTCTATGTCGCCCATTCACAAAGGCATTGCTTCAAGAGTGAAGGAGGTCATAGCATCACTGTAGTCTACCCTCATCAGTCCAATAATTGAGTACAATGCTCCCTTTAGTATGTACCTTACCAGGCACCTGCAGCAATATGACAAACCTCAGAGATTTCTAACCAAGAAAATTCAGGGTCTCCAACACGTCATACATTGACAGAATGAAGTCACTGTCACATCACTGCACTCAGTGTGCAGACTACTTAGAGGAGACATGTGCCTGGACTATGGAGCAGTCTCAGATCCAAATCTATTGGAAATGCTGCACATCCGCAAGTCAAATGGGACAAGGGTACCCACTCCTGGGACGTTAACCTGGCCTGCGACATAAATAGAACCTGCTGGAGAAACAGATATGTCTCTAAGAGTTTGCTTCTCCTCTGGAATAGGCTATCAATTCACATCAAACAAATCCCCACTATGACCCTGTTTAAGTGCAGCCTGGATGACTGGATGGGAAACCATAAATTCCTGCTGGGGATTTCATCTATGACCCTCCTAGATACTGGCAATTGTTGTTAACTAAGATCTCGAGTTTAGGCAAGATCCTTTATATTGGGATTCTCTAGTATTATACTGGGTACACATAGCTAGGCTTATAAAGTGCTTCTGGTTAATATCCCAGTAACCACCTATGATCATATGAACCTTTAAACATATGACAACGCAGCAGGTATACACATACAACAAATATCACAAAACATGACAGACAAATGTCAAAAATAAACATTAAGGAAAGGTAAGGTATACAGACTGCACACTACAACATGGGCAAAGGAAGGTTCACAAACAGGGTGGGGATGCATACCAGCCATGGTGAAATGCAGAAATACATATGTAGCCAATCACTATTACATTACAAGATGTTGAAAACTGTGTGTCAGTTATACCTGGATGTGTATGACTGATGACAGTTGTGTCATGTAGGGGAATAAATAGGGATCACACTATGCATTGGATAACTAATCTAATATCCAAGTAACTGCAGAAAACAGCACCTGGCGAAGAGAACCAGTGAAACAAAACCAAAAAATAAAAGTTGATATAATACAAGAAACTTTCACTGTGCATGGCAGTAAAAGGCTACGTTGTATAAAGTACTTTCAATGATTGCTTTCTGCATCACCAGACCATGTAAAAATACTTAGATTATTGACAAGTTTAAAACAGAGCCAAAAACACATAAGAACGACTCATATCCATTGCACAAATCACATGCTAGAAGCATCAAAAGTTACAATGTATCACCTAGCTAAGCCTCATCATTTCAGTGATGGTCTTAAAGAGATCTTGCCATTCAGCACTTCTTTCTTGTTAGCCTGTAATTGCAGGATCCAGTAGAGTTCCCTATTTTCAGTTTTTGTAGGAAGATCTCCCATCCTAATGTCTATGTTTAATTTCTCTATGGCTATAAAGATAAAAGAATGGACTCCTATATCTGAAGAGTGTTTTGCTAATGGGTTTTTATCATTCTTATTCTTTAAAGCCCTAATTTGCTCCTTCAGTCTCTCCGAGAGTGTGATTGATCTTACCAACATAAAAATGCTTACATTGCTCACATTAGGCTAAGTAAACTATGGGGGGAATTTAATAAAACCTACAAGGTACTTTTAATCCATTTACAAAAGTAAGCAGCTGTAGGATCCAGTAAGCACTGCTGAGTTGCCCGCAAGACAGCACCAACACGGGATGTTCCATGGCATGCAAATCACCTCATGAAGAGATGAATCTCATGCAAATGAGGCAAGTAAAGTGATCCAGCAAGAAAATAGGCATCCCTGCAGACCCTGTGTTGGTGTCCATAGTGTACATGGAAAAATTATGTGTACAGGATTTCAAACTACCAACAGAGGCTGTAAAACACAGGTAGATGGACAGAAATGGCATAGCACATATAGATATGAGGAAATCTATCCACTGTGTATCCAAAAACGTAAAGGATATAAGTTAAAATAATTTCATTTTTTTTAATGATCTGGTCATATTTGCTCAGCTCACTGCAGTGCACAAACATGTTTTTATGAAAAAAAAAAGAGTGGAAAAACCACAGTTAATAGTATGAGACAGAAATGTATTATAGGACCCTGTGTGGAGTATCTGCAATGGTGGAATGGTGCTGTTGCTAACTAGGTAGGGCCTGGAACCTTGTAGTTTCCTGGTTGTGTGCACAGATCCCTATGCAAATGAGGTGGGGTTACTGAATAGCACAAAAGGATATCTGTGTCTGCATATCCCTTCCATATAGGCACAGAACTGTGTCGATGTCCACAGAACAGGTAGCTGACATCAGGAGGGGGTATAACTCAGGACTTGTAACCTCATTGGAGCTCAGCTGCTCCTATTTGTGTGGCTTCTCAATGTACTCAGCAGAGGTGGGTACACTGATTGCTAAGCTTTACTTACTTTCAGGGCACATTGCTTCTGCATATTTGCATGGCATGCTGTTGTGCTGAGTGTCACCTTTCAGGTGGGTGTGTACATTTACTGCTAAGCCTTGTTTTCCTTCAAAGTGCTTGTTTCTACATGTTCGCCAGACATGCCGCATTGCTAAGAGCATCTAAAAAGCAATTATGTAGTAATTAGTTGTGACACTTGTTAAACTTAAACTAGGGCCAGGAAACAATGTTAATGATAAACTAGGCAGATGGAATGCATCATAGGTAGCCAATCACACAGTCAGCACCTACTGCAGAGCACTATAAAGTATGCATACACCCAACATTCTGATTTTTCACCCATACTTGGCATTATTAGAGTACAGACTTGGGAAATTTAACTGAAGGGGCTACTGCAGGTCTGCTACATCTGAATGTGCTAGATGCCAAAGTCAGTGCTGCTGCTGGTGCGGCTGACATCTGGCCTAGGCATGGAAGGAGAAGAGTGTTCAGGCCCAGGGTAACCACCAGGAACTACATGAGTTGGAGATTATAGAGCACTACAAAGTGGAAAGGGACATACTACTAGAACTCACTGAGCTCTGCTACCCTCAACTCAGACTCAGAGCCAAAAGAGGGGAACCCATCCCAGTAGAAATAAAGGTATGTGTAGCTCTTAGTATAATTGCCACAGGTACCATCCAAAAAACAACTGGGGACATGATTGGGGTCTCAAAGGCATCAGCATCCAGGGTACTCCACTAGTTCCTGCATGCCATGCTACCACATGCCAGTGAGCACATTTATTTTCCCCTCACCCATGAGGTGAGGGCCAGCAATATACAACACTTCTACCATGTAGCACACTACCCTGAGGTACTGGGTGCCATAGATTGCACTCATGTACACATCAAGGCACCACCCGGTGAGGAGGGTAGAATCTATGTCACCACCAAGGGGTACAACACCATCAACTGCCAGGTCATGTGCAATGCCCAGGGCATTACCATTAATGTGTGTGCTGGAAGCCCTGGCAATTACCGTGACTCCTATATCTGGCATGTATCACAGCTGTACCAGATGTTGCTGCGGGGGACATCCCACACGGCCATTTACTGGGGGATGCTGGCTATGTCCTGGAACCATGGATGATGACACCTATCAGAAATGCGCACACACCAATGGAAGAGCACCATAATGAGGCACACACACAAACTAAGAACATCATAGAGAATGTGTTTGGGCTGCTGAAGTCCCAGTTCCAGTGATTCAATATATCTGGTGGAGCCCTGCAGCCACATGTGCACATATGTTCACAGTATGGCCATGCTACACAATATGATTCTATGGAAACAGCTGCAGCAGGATCAGCAAAAGGAAGGGATACACAGCCCCCCACCAGTGCCTAGGTCACCACAGCTACAGTCACAGGAAGGGTTGGAGGAGGAACCCCCTGATGATGTCCCTATAGGCAGACATATGCATGTCCAGTACGCCCTGGTATTAGCTAAGAGACAACACATAGCACATTCACTCACAATCTAGGACCCTAGGGACTGACACCTTACTCCTACTCACATACATATAGTAAACATGTTGATGCCAAGCAACCCATGCAACCTATACCTATCCATGTATTGGTTGTGTATGGCTTGCATCACCCAGAGTCACCCCTGATCTACAGGTCTCTCAACTGCTGCATTCGCAAGGTAAGTGCCTAAGCTACACACTAATTGCAAGGATTACTTTAATATATCATATATATGGATCTGCTGCTGTTATGCAAGGAAATATAATGGGCTAATTGGACAGATGTAACATCCACATGGGACTAGAGATACCCAGTGTAATAGTATGCGTTCCTTAATAGTCACTAAGCCTTATGGTTGGAATATTCATTACATCAGTTAAGGGAGATGTTAAACAGAGGGCTTAATTGATATTTTGACTACTGTATATCCCAGCAGATCATGTGCCATTGTTCCTCGACCCCTAACACAGCAGTATACCCATACAACTGCTTTAACAAAAAAATCACCTATGGTTTATCAGTGGACCAGGCAATCTCAGGGCTGTAACATAGATATTCTCACACCATTGTATGTCTCTCCTCACGCAGGATAACAATGTACTTATGTATGCTGTTGATTGTGTGATGAATGACTCCTCTTTGTTGACCTCAGTGGCTCAGTGGACTAGGGAATGGTTGATGGTGTTGATGGTTCTAATCTGGAATTACTCACTTCTTTTGCATGTGAGGTTGTACTATGTTGGTGTTTTCACAGATTGTCATAACTCTTACTGCAAGAAATCTAGGCAAAGCCAATAAGATTGGTGGACAGAGGCCCAAACATAAGGACAGATTTCAAATATTGCCCCATAAACCTAGAAAGTCACTGGCAGCAAAAGTGTTGCATTAGTGCATATGTCCTGAAGAATATAACGTCTGAAACACAAATGTTTGTCTGTAAGTAGTATAATGCATTGACATAAATATTCAATACTTCAGGAAACCACAAATGTATGATGAACAAACCAAACAAATGAGGCAAAACAGTGGACATCTTGTTGAAATCTGGATGGTTGAGAGGTCTGCAGACTGACAGTCTGTTGGTAGTGTAACATTACCAACTGCAGTCACAGATTAGGTACAGAACACAGTTGGGGAATGCAGTGGACTGTTTGAGGGAAGTGCAGTTCTGCAGAAACAGGGGTGGATGTTAATGTCTGTAACATACAAAAACCCAGACCGGAATAGAGGTAGGTGTGGACTGGAGTCACCTTATTAGTACTGACTGTCCCGCTGGGGATGCCCATACACTTAGGTAAAATGAATGCAATTCTGCTGTGCCTTCATCAAAATGACCTGTTATGTATAAATGTCTATACATGCAGATATACATATGCATATCCATCTGTCACTATTTCGCTCTCACCTGCATAGTATATCTATTGCTATGTAATGTCAAATTGATACATACAGATATATATAGCTGTACATAATAAAAGGATACATACACTTCCCATATATCTACAAAACATGCATACATATCATAGACACACACAGCTACAGTATATATATATATATATATATATATATATATATATATATATATATATATATATATATATATATATATATATATATATATATATATCCATGTTATATAAGGAAATGTGTGGATGTCTGTATTATCTGACTTACCCTAATACTGGTGAGCAAATCCTGACTATAACACAGCCAATCTGTTGCTCAAAGGATCCAAACTAAGGGTGCAACAGTACAAATTCCACTTACCCACAGAACCATGTGCCTGCTCGATGTCACCACATACACAGACACAGGTGAGCAGGTGCTGCAATGTGTAATGTTGTCAACACATGTATGGACAGGGCAGCTTGTACCTGGCCATAGGTATGCTTATATAACTGCAACCAGCAACATATGGCCATACTGGTAACTGTACACACATAGCCAGCATAATTACAGGTATCTCACTGCTAGGATACTAGATGCAGATAACACTATGAAGCAGTATCACACTGCAGGCCACAGGTGCTGGTCAACTCAGGCCTAGTCTGTGTAATGTGCAAGTAATGTGCCGGCAAGCACACATACAACACACTTAACATGTGGCACATGAGATAAGCACTGTCATATATAGTGCATAAGATTAGATAAATAGTGGTTCTAATCTCACTCCAGCTCTTCGGCCCTGTAACTTGCTGCTGACTTCCATACTGCCCTCTTCTACAAGGCCTGATGATGTCAACCACCTTAAGCCTACCATTTGACAGTGTAAAATCAGATGTAAGCTGTGGCGCATGAAATAAGTACCATCATCTATAGTGTATAAGACTGGGAGGCCACAGTGGTGCAGTGGTTAGCATTGCTGCCTCACAGCAAGTGGTTCTCTAGTTCAATTCTCGGCTGGGGTGCCTTCTGTGCAGAGTCTGCATGTCCTCCCTGTGGTCATGTTGGTTTCCTCTGGGTGCTCCAGTTTCCTCCCACATCCCAAAGACATGCTGTAGGTGGATTGGACACTCTAAATTGGCCCTAGATGTGAGTGTGTGCATGTGTGTGCCTTCTGTGGAAGGTTGGGTGCTGGGCTGGCAACTCAACACCGTAAAATTCCACTGCCAATCATGAGCAGACAGGTGATCCGCTGTGGTGACCCCTAACCAAGAAAAGCTGAAAGAAGAAAAAGAAAATCTATAGTGTATAAGACTAGATAGGTAGGGGTTCTAATCTCATGCCAGCCTACTTGGTATGTGACTGTGTCAGAGACAGAGAGAGTATGTGTGTGTGTGTGTGTGTGTGTGTGTGTGTGTGTGTGTGTGTGTGTGTGTGTGTGTGTGTGTGTGTGTGTGTGTGTGTGTGTGAGTGTGTGTGTGTGTGTGTGTATGTGTGTATCTTCCTGCAAATTAACGGACATACCCTTATGGGCTAGCCACCTGAATTGGTTATGCATTTGTTGGCCCTGTTACTTGCTGCTGGCTTCCACATTGCCCTCTTTTACAAGGCCTGATGATGTCAGCCACCTCAATACTACCAGCTGACAGTGTGACATCAGATGTAAGCTATGGTGCATGTGATAAGTACCATGATCTATAGTGTATAAAACTAGATACATTGGGGTCCTAATCTCACTCCAGCCCACTTGATGCATGTGTATATATCCATATGGCATACATTTGGTAGCTAAGACATATGTAGGGTTTTGCAGTGTTTTATTTGTAACGGGTGATGTGGCTCCCCAAAGGACTAACCGCAACAAGGCCTGCATATGTCATCAAGCATAATATGTCCTAAATTGACAGTACTAGCAGACATGAGTTGTGTTGTGTGCACCATGTACTATGATCTGTAGAATGTACAATTACACAGGTAAGTGTGCACACCTACGTACAGCCAACCTGCACTACTTGTGTGCCTTGGCATGTTCTGTACACACTGATTAGAAGTGGTGCTAGCTTCAATGTAACCATGTGTTTATGTGAACCAGTTAGAGCATTTTACAACATGTCCTGGAACCATGGAACATATGGATTGAACACAGACAGTACTGTCGCCTTCGCCTGCCATTGGTCAGAAAGATGTGGATGCATTGACTGTTGTACAATCAATACCGACAGGTTTGGGACATACATTCCAGACTAGCACTGGTATACTGAATGTGGAAATCATCATAGCTATCATTGTGTGCAATGGCACCCTTGCCATGTCACTACACAGGCATATTGTACAACTGTAGCAGCCACACGGGTGCCAAGTTACACCAATACACATTGCAGAGTACATGTCATATTGAGTCCATGTTAGGACCATACATGTGTAGTCTGTCTCCAAAATACTTTGAAGGGGATGTGTATGGCTCCATACAGTGAGGTGTCAATTCCCATGGTGTACCTTCCTTGTATCCATGATGGGACTAACACATGTGTCAACTGTGCTACACACCAACAAAATCAGTGTGGTATGCATAGTACATGCTGGTGAGACAGGTATGTAACACAGACAGTACACCTTAAATGACACGGGCCCCCCATCTATGTCATGCACACATCTTCTGTGACACACATCATGTGCAGGTTACACTTTGGGATGCAGAACACAACAATCATAACTGTTGCTGGGCAGCTGTTGGCACTGGACACAGGATATATGTAGATGTGTCATCTCCATCAGAACACTGGTGGCACCTATGAAGGGTAGCAGACCATCTCATAGATTAGGGATTCATGACTATGTTGAATGCCAACATTGTCCTTGCTAGCCTGTTATATATATATGGCCCTATGGAGCCATGCAGTTATAGTGCTGCACCTTGCTGACAACATATGTCCACTGTGCTGATATGCCATCCTGTGCTGCTTTATTTCTGCTGTGAATCCATAGGTGATCCCAACAGACTCCTGTAACAGAAAAATAAACAGGCACGTGACACACCTGTCATTGTGTAACTTTACAGCCAATTCAACAACATACAACATAAGGACCACATAAGGTACAGAAATGTATGTGGCATACATGTGACAAATGTCAGCATACAGTATCTCTCGTTAACCACTATAAGCAGCATGGTGAGCCAACACTGCATTACACAGGTACATGTTAAGTAATATAGTCACCCTGTGCATCAGACACATAGAGGCATTTCCCTGTATCAATGTCAAGGATGACAGGGATGTGGCACAGGTATCATCATCAGTGTGTTATGTGGGGATGCAGGAGGCCTAAGCTGGCCCAAATGGTAGACAGCATGTGTGTGAGTCAGGGGGGAGCATGTCACATGGAAAATGGAGAGGTGTTGTGTGTGTCTGTAAGTGATGTGCATATGACAATGGTGTGTGAATGTGTACATGTACACAGTCAAGCTCAGTGCTAGCCCTATATGTATATATGTTGAACAGGTATGGACCATACTTGGTAGAGTTAAAAGTTCACCATCTTTGGCCCTGAACATGGGAACTGGCTCCACCAGGAGTTGCACTGGCACCTCCATGCCCAATATCAGAAGCAGTGCTAGAACCTGATGATGACTGCTGTCTGCTGGGATCGTGTCCCCTACCATGCCCCCCAGGACCATAAGCCCATGACCTGTCATGTCTTGGTGTGGACAGCACACTCCCCTCTGTAGTGTTGGATGTAAGTGATTGTGCACATCCACTTGAACTCTCAGCAGATGTTGTCACTGCGCTATGTCCATGGGTCCAACACTCAACTCCAACCACATATTCCAACACAGACAATGTGCGGTCCAAAACAGACACTGTCTCAGCCCTCCATCTGTCCACTGTATCAGTCATCCAGGCTTCAGGGTGTCCCCAATGCAGTGGAGGCTGTCACAGATGTCAGACTGTGTGACATCCATAACTGTAAGTATACACCTGGTGTTCCATCTGCCTGTACCTTCATGATGGCCCAAAACATGCACCGGGTGACCCATGATGTGACACCTGCAACAGGTGCCAAACCATACTTCTCAATTGCAATTAATATGTTGGATGCTAGTGCAGTTGATGGTAGGGGACTGAGATGCCTTCCTTTTTCCCTACAATATAGTAGTGATGTCGGTATTGTTACTGACATCATTACGAAACACTGGCCTATACTTCTTACTGATGATAAAATCAAGGGGGTTATTGGGGAGTCGTCGTCCCATTCTTTGCCTTTAAGAATAAGACATGTTTAAAAGGATACTGTGCTACCCTGATAAATTTAAGAAACTTAGATTAATTAATGAGACCTTAGGTACTTTTCCATGCAGGAAGTGTTGATTTTGCATTTATATTGACAGTAGGAATTTTTTCACAAATCCAGACACTGGTATTAGTTTGCTTTCAAGATTAGGGTCCATTGTGGGAATTGGGATGTAATATACTTAACCCACTGTGTTGTTTGTTCATCCTTTTACAGTGGAAGACCAGTCATGGTCATAAAGAGTGCATAAGGAAACATATATATTGTATCAGGACTCAATATATGTGTAATGCTCTTGCTAAGCACATTTGTAAGAAAGACATTTCTCATGAGTTTAGATTTTGTGTTATTGATAGGGTTTATATGAGTACTAGGCTAGGTGACTTAAGGAATAGAACTGAGGCAACTGAATTAGAATGGATTCTAAGAGTGAGATCTGACAGGGACTCTGGGCTTAATGCACATGTTTCCTTGAAACCTGTATTAAAATCTCGGGGAATGAGGCAAAAGTATTTTTTATGGGATACTTTGTATGTATATTATAAAGCTTATACCAATATCTGGTTCTGTTCTGAGATATGACTGATTTGCTATTCTAATTATTTTAACTGTTCTGTGTGGATGGGTGTGTTTTATGCTTTCTGATTGGTTTGAAATTTGTATATTAATGTGGGTGTTTTCTCTGTGTCATAGTCTGATGAAGTGGTTCTTTTATTGGGAAAGCTTTTACCTTGTTACCATTAAATTACACTTTTAACCTGTTCTCTGTGCTTCTAGTGTCCATTTTTTTATTTTATTTCTTCATAGGCATAGTTTACATCCTCCTCATATCTATCATAAGAGGTCAGGGTATGAGAATCTCATGCTTGAATAATGACCAAGCTAAGGTTGAGCAAGATATAGAAATTATGAAGAAAGTTTTTGGAAAGAGGTTATAGTCGAAAGGAGTTAGAAGTAGGTCTTTCAGATTTACATGAACTATGAAGCGGGATAGCTAAAGCTTATTTTTTTGAAGCAACATCTCCTAAGAAGTCAGAATTACAAGGTTACAATGTTAAGAGAGGGATGCCCTTAACCCTGCATTATTCATGTAATATCGGGGCAATTTGTGAAATTATAAATAAGAATTGGCATGTTCTGATGGCTGCCAGTAGAATTAATAAATTTGTTGGTACTAAATCAACATTTAGGTTTCAGAATAAAATGTCCATTAAAAGACTCCTCTGTTATAATAATGAGAGGGTGCATAATGAACAGGAGGTAGGTATAGTCCCATGCGGTAGGTATAATTTATGTCGGTATATTAATACTGATGGGTTTTTCATACTTCTGGTTACCAACAAAAAGTATAAGTTTAAAGTCAATGTGGATTACAATACCAGGCATATAGTTCACTTAATAAGAAAAAATGGCCATCACCAGCAGCAGTGTAAAAATCCTTTTATTTAAAGATAATGTTGCAAGACAAACAAGAAGACCAGCATACCGGTTTCGGCAAAGCCTTTTTCAGTGCTGGTTACACAAACATGCACATTCCTTCATCTCTTTATATATAAACCCCCTCCAATAAAACAATTAGTACATATCATTGAAACCAGGAGAAAATAATGCCCCAAGTATAATTATCCAATAACGTTCTCTTTTGTTTAACAAATTATGCCATCCCATTTTATTACAACTACTAACAGTTATTCGGTCAGTTATTGTAAATCTATAATTAGCTGTAGAATGCACAGTCACATGTTTGTATAAAGCATTTGGCATTCGTTTGTTTCATACATCACTCATATGTTCATATATCTGAGTTGTAAATCGCCTGGAAGTTTGTCCCACACAAAGTGCTTTACAAGAACATTCTACCAAATATATTACCCATTCTGAAACACAGCTGGCAAAGCACCGAATATCAACAATACGAGGGGTGTTGGCAGATAAAAATTGTTTGGTTTTAACCACAAATTTACATGCTAAGAAATTTACACTAGGGAAACACCCAACCAATGGCTTACCTTCCAAGGGCAATTGTTTGCTACCACCCTTGTATGTATTCCTTTTAAAATGATTCAAATAATCTCCTATGTTCTTATCCCATCCGATTGGTAAATCTAGATCTTGATAGTAACATTTGTGCCAGCTTGTCATCCAACATAAGTGTCCCGCAGTGTTTATATACTAATTCAAAAAATGATTTGGTATTACCCCCATAACTGGTAAACAAACAAAGAGATGCTTCACCTATTTTCTGAGCATTATAAGTTGATAAAGTACTTCTATCAACTGAACAAGCATAATCACAGGCCTGCTGTATTATATTTGGTTTATAACCCCTTGCACAAAACCTTTCCATAAGTTCCTCACTTTGTTTATGCATCTCATCATTTGATGAACACATTCTTACCCAAAGAAACTGTGACTTTGGAATATTGTCAATGATATATGAAGGTTGGCAGCTACTAGTTTCTAACAAAGAGTTGTAACTAAATTCCTAAATAAAGAGGTTTCAAGTGTTCCATCCACAGTTTTAACAATTTTAACATCCAAAAATGAAATCTCATGCAAATTATAATTGACTGTAAACTGCAAACCCCACTTATTGTCATTCAAATATTGTATAAACTCATTTAAGAACATCTCATCTGATTTCCATATTAACTAGCAGTTATCCAAGTAGCGCCTCAATATATCAATTTCAGATATATAAATATTGTGACTATAATCATATATCACATATTCCTCTATATATCCCATAAAAAGGTCAACATAAATGGGGCAAAAGATGCCCCCATAGCTGTACCTTTCAATTGCAGAAAACAGTCACCATGAAAATAGAGGACGTTCTTGGTTATCATATGTTCAGTTAAACATAGTATAAAGCTGTTAAACTCAGGGCTATATCAATTATCCCTGTTCAATCATAATTTGACTGCCAGTAACCCAGCCAAGTGGGGAATATTTGTATATAATGCCTTAACATCCAATGTACACATATACCATGTTGTTTCAAGCTGCATATCATCCACAAAGTTAAGAAACTGTGTGGTATCTTGAATCTGGGCCTGTATATATACTAATAATGATTTGATTTCAAATACTTGGTAAGAAAAACAAAAATGGGGCTCAGTCAGTGACCCATGTTCCGAGACTATAGGTCTACCCGGGGGATGTAAAGGATTTTTATATATTTTTGGTAACATATAAAAATGCTGAAGTAAAGGATCAGAGACAGTGAGATGGTACAATGTGTTTTTAGTAATAATGCCATCTTCCAAGGCCAGAACCAAAAAATCAGCAATCTCTTTCTTAAATTTTAGTGTAGGGTCTAACACCATCTTCTGGTAAAACTGTATATCCATCAATTGGTTAACAGCCTCCTGAATATACAAACCATAATCCCAAATAACCACTGCTCCCCATTTATCAGTATTCGTAATAACTACTTCATGTTTACCCTTCAAAGATTTCAATGCACAACATTGTTCCTGAATAAAGTTGTTACTACTGTTCCTATAAGAGAAATTAAAATGTAAATATCTTTACATTTGCTGTTGAAAAAACCAAAACATGTTTGTTCATTGGGGGAGAAAAAGAAGAGGGTTTGAATACAAATTGTTTTTCAGTCTTTGCGATATTCCCAAAATATAATAACAAATTCAATTTTCTACAAAACTGTAATACATCATCTACTAAAGTTTCTTCAGATATTGCATATGTTGGCACAAACCCCAGTCCCTTATTCAGCACCTCTGTTTCAGCAGCAGTCAATTTAATAATGAGAAACATTATGAACAACAGATTAAAAATTTATTTTGGCTTGATCAGCTGAAACAATGCTTACAATGTCCCTCCATCTTTTTGCATGTTTTCTACCAGCTCTCCGGTTCTTCTTAAAGGGTATTTCTTTTTTGCTATAGGTGATTCACCAACAACTTTAATATCAGTATCAATAGCAGATGAATATTCTTCCACTGAGGATTCCAAATTTCCCCCAGATTGTTTCAAAATTGATCTGGGTCTTTTTTTGTTGTTATTTCATTCTTTACTCGAACTCCGGTCCCCAGATGGCATATTATGTCCTCAGGCAAATTTAACAATCTTACGAACAAAAAAGCTTTGCCCTGCATATAATCCCGAGTCTCATTTAAACTTTTTAACTTTTCTGGCCTGTAGCTCATGTTCATAAGCAGTCACCATATAAGGAAACAGATCAAAGTGTTTAACATAGTTGCCATACCCCAAAAAAGTTTTTACTTGCTCCACCTCCTGAATAACCCTGGTAAAGATTTTGGTAACCTGGCAAAAAAATGCATAAAAAAATATAAAAAAAATAAAAAATAAAAAAAAAAATAAAAATAAAAATAATATTTAATAATAATTAATAATAATAATTAATTATTAATTATTAATTATTAGTATTAATATTTAATAATAGTATATATTTTTAATAAAAATATAAAAATAATGCATAAAAACCTGGCATAAAATGCAGCCAATATTTGTACAAACATCATAGATGCTGTCTGTTGAGCCTTAGCCCATTCCTGCATCAAAATCTAAATCTTGTCAGATCCATGAACCTTCAACTGCACATATACTCTTAAGCCTCGCAAACAATATTGTTTAACATCATATGCTTTTAATAACTTCAGGTGCCATACACATGCCCATAATTTCTTAACCAAAATAGTTAGTTGTTCAAAGGCCACCACACAATTAGAAGCTGTTATAGTACCAGTACCTGAAAAGTCCATTGCAGAAGAAACAGTTTCAAAAATGCACAAATCATCCTTGTCCGAAACCAGACCTGAGAGAACTGCCTGTAAATCCACATTTCGTATGTTATCTACCTCAAGCAACCAAAAAAAAAAATGGATATAATCCAAATGTAGAAAGCCAGCAAAAATAGGAGATGCCAGATAAGCAAGAGGGTTTGCAGCCAACAATGCCAACAACGTATACGTTACAGTTGAGTCCCAAACCAAAAAGCATGCAAGTATGGCAACTGTGCATGGCCAAAATAATAAACTCAATAGATAAAAATGGCCAGCAACAGTAGTAGTGTAAAAATCTTGTTATTTTAAAGAGAATGTTGCAAGACAAACAAGAACAGCAGCATACCTGTTTTGGCAAAGCCTTCTTCTGTGCTGGTTACACAAATACACACATTCCTTCATCTCTTTATATATAAATCCCCTCCATTCAAAGAATTAGTAGATATCATTGAGACCAGGAGAAAACAATCCCCTGAGTTTAATTATCCAATTACATTCTTTTTTTTGTTTAACAAACAATGCCATTGCATTGTCTGGAAATTTGTCCCACTTAAAATGCTTTACAAGACCATTCTACCAAATATATTACCCACTCCAAAACACAGCTGGCAAAGCACTGAATATCAAAAGCACAAGGGGTGTTGCCAGATGAAAATTGTTTGGCTTTAACCACAAATTTACATGCTGAGCATTTTCCACAAGGGAAACACCCAACCAGTGGCTTTCCTTCCAAGGACAATTGTGTGCTACCACCCTTGTAAGTATTCCTTTAAAATGATTCAAATAATTTCCTATGGTCTTGCCCCACCAATAAGTAAATCTACATCATGGTGGTAACATTTGTGCCAAGTTATCATCCAATATGTTTCCTTCAATAGTGATGCAGTAAATCAAAAAATAAGCAGTGCTTACTTTTGTGTAAACAGCATGCCACGATGCCTACATGGTAAAATGTACCATGTAAGTTTTATTAAGTTTGCCCCATAGTTTACTTAGCCCAAGGTGAGCAATGTAAGTATTTTTATGTTGGTAAGACCAATCGCACTCTCATGGAAAGAGTGAGGGAGCATATTAAGTATTTAAAGAATAAGAATGATAAAAACCCATTAGCAAAATGCTCTTCAGATATTGGTGGATTCCATTCTTTTAACTTTACGGCCACAGAGAAATTGAGCAGAGACTTAAGGATGGGAAATCTTTCTAGAAAAATTGAAAATAGGGAGCTCTACTGGATCCTGTAATTACAGGCTGACTAGAGAAAAGGGCAGCTCTTTAAGACTGGCACTGAAATTATGAGGCTTAGCTAGGTGATACAGTGTAACATTTAATGTTTCCAGCATGTGATATGTGTAACTGAGTATGATTGATTCTTATGTGTTTTTGGCTCTATTTTAAACTTTTGACTGATGTTAAGTATTTTTACATGGTCTGATGAAGTGGAAAGTAATCTGTGAAAACACTTACCTGTTTAAATTATTATATTATTCACATTAAAGAGTTATATCATTTTATGTAACGTAGCCTTTTACTGCTGTGCACAGTGAATGTTTCTTGCATTTTATCTAATACCCAAGTAGTCTATCAGTAGTCCAAGCAGAAGCACAGATGAGCACATACAACCCTTGGAATGCCAGATAATACCACAGAGAACAGAATAGAACCTCCAGTCATGCATGTGAAAGACAAACAATGAAGCACAGTGCTAAACAGTATTGTAGCAAGGCAGCAAACTGGTTACTACTTATACCAGCAAGTGTACAAAACTCAAACAGATGTATAATACCATGCATATGTCAGAGACCTATACCATGTCAAAGGCAACTCACAGGTATAGACATATATGTATAACCTTTATTGACCTAACAGGAAGCTATTTGAAACAATGTCACTACACATACATACACCATTGACATGTAATACTATACATTCCGAAATCTACAATTAATGCTATATAACAACTATCAGGCTGTGCACATGAAGTTTGACAAATTACACTGGTTACAAGTATAACAGGAACAAGGATGTATCCAGCAAACTGTGTGCATATATCCTGCATCTCTGTAATGCCCAAAGGGGATTCTCAAGTTAAACTTCTAATAAAATGGCTACATGCAAATGGACGATAATTTCAAGGAAGATGAACATAAACTTGTGCGTTTGTACGAGCTATACTTGAAAGGTGGAAGGAAGGTGGACAATATGGAACCACTTCAAAGAGAACATGGCAGCAAAGCTACACTGATAAATAATAAAGCAGAACAACACTATGTAAGGGGACACATGGCAAATGCATGTATACAACACATTGGGTGGTACTGAAGTCAACTCAAAAAGATTGATGCAAATGGCCATTGTACATCACAGGGTCAAACTGCACTGCCGACATCAAACATGTTTACATCAGAGACACACACACAGTATTGTGCAGTCATCAAACAACAAGAAGCATAGGTAAACAAGCTAAGAACTGGTATCACATACACATGTCATCCCAAAGTAAAACAACATGTAAAATAGACATGTGTTATAAAATATATAACTGACCATGGGTATGACTGAGCAAAGGACAGTCCTCTGAACAACATTAGAACACATTAATATGAAGTCAGTTACTGCTCACAGTCTTGTGTTACAATGATGTTTCTCTACTGATCAGAATATGTGAAGAGACATGTGCATAAATCAGTACATATGTATACCATTTACTGAAATATGCAAATGTATGTCAATACGGAATGCATGCAAAAGTGTAACATAGACATAACTTAATGCTATTGTATAAATCAGCAGTACTAGGGTGCATATTGGAATGGTATAGTGGTGGTCTATGCTGTGATGCCCCTGCACTGTCCCAGTAATCAAAGAGCGTCAATCCTCACTACTAGTACCAGTGAGGAGCATTCACATTGGGAGGATCACAAGTACACACCCAGTAAAATACAATTTCCCTTAAGAGCACACAGAGATCACAGTCAGTCTGGGGCTGTTTTTTCCCTCTTTCTCCAGATCCCCAATAATACTTCCCACTGGCGCAGCTATAGGATTAAGATCTCAGCTGAGTGGTCAAGCCAAAACCTCCAGCACCCTCTCTGTCTAACCAGTGCTTCATGTACCTGCCCAAGTAGCTGACACACACACTTTGATATTTGATTTATACACACACACACACACACACACACACACACACACACACACACACACACACACACACATACACACACACACTCTGCTGGGAAAGGCTGGCACAGGATTACTAGCTATGCCCCCTTCTGCCCAGACTAAAAAGTAGTTATCACTGCCAGGAACCAGCTCTTTATCAGCTACTATAAGGCCCTTCCCAAAGGGTGACCAATCCTACTGTGTGATGCTACTATTATCCAAATGGCAAGTGTGACCAAGGTAAAGGCTATTTAGGAGTGGCCTATACATTGTCACCAGATACATCTGCAAGTACTCAATGAGCTTAAATATCTCTAAACAAACCAGCCGCAATTAAAATATTTAAATATATTTAATAATAAATAATAAAACAACAAAACAATATCCAATAACTCAGCACAGTGACTACAGAGTTCAGAATCACAGGAAATATTTTAAAACAACATTGCATGACAGTCTCAAATAAATACAGAAAACATCTAAACTAATCTTTACTGCATTCCTATCTATATCTAAGAGAAATCACTTTACTCTAGTTATTTGCTATTAGCAAGGCAGAAGTGCTGAAAATGGATGTTTCCAGGTCCAAAGACAAATACAAAATGCACAGTCTCTAAGAGAGTTTCCAAATTAATGTCAAAACATCACTGCTGGCTCAGCTGGATGACATCACTATTTGTCATCTGCCTTCAGTTCCCAGGCTAACAGATATCAACAGATGTTTTAGCATCTCTGTGTCAGAAGTACATATCTCTCAGAAGTTTGCATAGAACTGGAAGTCGTAAAACAGTTAAACACTTTTACATTTTAAACCTAGTAATTATTTCTGTTTCAGGGCAATAGAAAGAAACTCCTAGCTCTAGACATCCTGTCTCCTTGCTGCCTTGAAACTAACTTTTATAGCATATCGTAAAACACTTATTTTCTTGAAGTTTTGCAAATTAACTCTGCATGTTCCAACTTCTACCATTAGAACACACATCTGCACAGGTATATAGTTTATACACATTTTTACTCTTTTTCCATCAGGGTACACTGTGGTTACATTCTTGAAGCTCAGTACGTAACATACAGCTTAACACGCACTTCTCCACCAGTGGTTTAATAGCCACATAACATATACTTCTCTTACATTTGTAAGACAAGCCTATGGATCATATTAATATTCACAAATGACATATGATTATTTATAAAATTCCAGATAGCTGGGCTGGCAGTGTCACATTCCTATATAAATCATATTGATATTTTCAAGTGACATATAATTATTTACAAGATTCCAGCTATCTGGGCTGGCAGCATTTTGGTTTGTCACACTATTCAGTAAAGTAGAACTGCCAATATATAAAAGACCCATTTATCTGATACAACATGTAACCATCATTGCCAACACATGCCACACACAAAGCCAATATGCCATTGCGACAGCACAAAAAGTGTCATGTAAAACATAGGGAACACACATGCCCTGCTGTTGAATATACATGACACAGCAACCCACAATTCATACCTATACCACTGTGTTATTTGTGCAATATTGGCAAAATGCTGTTTGTGAGTTGATGTCAAGGCCACACATGTATACAGTAGAACTCCTGCAAAAGGAGCAGAATGTTAAGTTCAAAATGCATACCCATGACATACAGGGCCACAGTACTTTGGTCATAACCACAATATGATGCACTGCATGAATAAGCATACAAACATACACTCACACACATAATGATTGCCACACCTGCAAACATGAAGCAATGTACACATCAAGTGCATAAACACATGGACAGCAGCATGCTGACAGAATGTGTCATGCACCCATGCCAACATAATGCTAAATGTTCAATGACATCTGCAGTATTCATTTGGCTGTATATGTGGCAGCGAAATGATATGCATGCACAAATGTGCATACACAGTCCAATTAATTATACATCAAACATCATGGTGGCAGCAATATGCAGGTGGATCATACAGACAATTCTTATGGTACTGAGGCACACCCTAATGGGGATGAACATCATGAATAATCCCATGGTCTATTTCCCTGAATGAATCCTGCACAGCCCACATCATATCCTGAAAAAGGTCCCCATCATGTCCCTCATCTGTGTCTGAAAGGCATCAGCCATTACCTCCTGGATCTGTTCCTGATAATAGTCTTGTCATGGTGCTGGGCAGCATCTCCTCCAAGGTGCAGCAGGGATGATGGCATGTGTAGGTCTAGCTTCTTTGTCATCATCATCATCATCATCATCTCCGTCATGGTCACCATCATCATCATCATCATCAGAGAACACAGGTAGTGGTCTGGCATATGCTCATTTCTGGTGTCTGATGAGTGAGCATCCACAGTTCCCATACTCTATCAAGGTGAATCACAAGAAAGAAAGAATGCATATAATATGCATAGCTGCAACTATATGAGTGCATAACATACTCACTGTGAGACAATGCACAGGCAGAAAACAATCAGTATGAAACCTTAGAATAAGTTATGCCCATAGTCAAGTGTAGCACTATATGTGATGTGAGTCACTAATCAAAACTGTAATAATGAAAACCACGTCAGTACGACCTCACATTACTTTTGAAAAGCATGGCTGATATTAAAAACAAACTGATCTGAACTTCAGAAATCTAACAGACATTAATGACTATGTCATCAACATGTGATGCCTGCATATGAGAATAAAGGTATATCACCATACGTTACAAGTGTCATTAAAACCACATTTGCAGATGATATGGTTATGGATATATGATTAAGTCATGCTCTCTATTAACTGATTCCAAACTCTCCTGCTTGTTCACCTTGCTCTAACCCAATTCTCCATTACACCTTCTTCTTATTAGAATTCTCTTCCTCACTAATATCCCCTCTCTAGCTATAATTGGCCTATATACTTCCTCTGAAATATTTTCTACAGCATTGATACTGTGTACTGAATTAATCATCTGTATTTAGTATATCTTCACTTGTTCTATTTGTACTAGGAAGCCCCTTTGTTTTATGCTTCATTACTTGTTAACTGGAGCACTATTTGACTTTGGTTTTGTAAATGTTTAACTTGTACTATTTGTTACTCTGATGTCTACCTATTGTATTACTTATTGTTTAAGTGCTGTTTTATGTTAACTATGGAGTGTTTCTCCCTGGGCCTCCGCTGAAAAAGAACACATGCCCAGATGGACATACCCAGTCAACAAATTTCAAATAAATATGGCCTAAAATGATTAGGTAGGAAGAGTATAATAAAAATAATTGCTGCTAGCAGATGGCTATTCATGCACACAACACATTTCTTAATATATATATATATATATATATATATATATATATATTTATATATATATATATATTTTTTTTTTTTTTTTTTTTTTTTTTTTTTTTCTATAATTATGGATGGTTTCAATACAGGCCCATTCCAGGACCACTGTATCCCTCACAGAATGTGAGTAGGTTATTCCAGATCATGCAAAGGCATGCATAACACAGCTTACCAGTGGCAATCTTGCCAGTTTGTGAACACCTGTTTATCAACCATCATTATGCATGACAAGCATGTGCACAGCCAGCACATTTACATATCATGACATCTGAAGATAAGCATGCCAAGTAAGTACTGTGACCTGCAGTGCTTAATGCTTCATGTATGCCTCATTACATTGCGCAGTGAACTGTCTGAGAGAATATCACTATTTCTATGTTTTCTGTCTTGTTTGTGGCTTTGAACATTTATGCTGGTGTGTGAATGGCAACTGTAACAAGGGTGTCTGCGGATGTAATGTCATGTGAACAGCCATCAATTAACATTTGGGTATAATGAAGGTATACTGACATGACAATAAAGTGGGAAATATAAAAGCTATATGCAAAAGGGCTGAGTAATGCAACATGGCCATTGGCTGGCTCAAAATCAGATCTTTGGAATGAAACACAACATCCTCGAAACAATGGACAATCATAAACACAGTGACAGCTTGTTACATATGAAAACATAGGCTATGTCCTACAAACACTATTGTCTCTCTACTAAGGTATCCTTGTCCAACAGGCATTTATTAGCAATCATTAAGTATGATCCTGCAAAATGCAACCAGCATAATGCTAACTGCTGATTATGCAACAGTCACTTAGAATTGAAAAACTGGAATAACTATGTGCACAGCTATCCCTAAACACAGCATAAAAGTATGTTGTAAAGCAAGCATCAAAGATGTCATAGGCAGAAGCAACAACCATGTTGAACTGAAGTACATATCAGATATTATCCATCACCATCAACATGAATTCTAAGAAAGAAACCACCCAGTTAGTATGCAAGTAGGTAGCTACTTAAAACAGGTCAGTCAATGAGCACCATATCTAGCCATACAAACAGTAGGCAAAACACTATTAACTTGCAAATGACCTATCAAAAGTATGATCAAAAATAGCTGTGACAGTTACACATAACTGACTGTCTTCTACGTTGCGATGTACAATTCAAAACATTATCACCAGCAAACATAGTTTTCTGCTAACTCAGATGTAAAAATGTTGTAAGTAAATCTCATGGTTAAATAAAATTAATTATTTTTAAAAACAATTTCCATAAGATGTGCATAAACATATATAAATTTTTTTCATGTATTAGTTTATGTGTTTTGGAAAATCTTTTATATATTCTATGGAGTGTTTAAAGTCATTTTACGGATGTTTTAAGTTATTTTATGCATTTATATTCTTGTAGTGAGCTTTTTTTCTGTTCTTTTTCTGTTCTTTGCAGTTTGCTATGCCTTTAAATAGAGGTTTGTGTTGGATCATCTTCTTGATAGGTTAATTATTTAATTGTCTCAGTGTGCTTTTAATATATAACTAGTTTGTGTTAGGAGGTTTGTTTCATGGATCTGAAGAAGCTGATACAGTGAAAGCGCTTATCCGTTTGTTCTTGTCTGCAATAAACTACGTGGATTTTACATCTTGGATTGTTATCTTCTGTTATTTTCTCACTCTCACTCCTGCTCAGTACTTGGTTGTTTTACAATGAATTATTAATTAATGATCTTATTTGTTCTGTTACTTATCTAGATAAGATTATATGTGGCCATTTGCAATATAATTATTATAAATATGAACATTTACGTATTTTTAAAAGTATTGACCAGCTTACCACCTCTATAAAAACTAGAAAAATGAAAAAAATAACTAGGGACAAAAGTGACTACAGTAAAGGCATTGTATACCGCAAACTTCCACCATCACAAGAATGGGGCAATAAATTTGCGGGCCGTAGTGCAGTTGCTACCTCTAATACCTATGATAATTCTCCATCCACTAATTCTGATAAGATTTTTTTAGACTCAGAAGAATTTCCAGGGGCAACTCCAGCTTCTTTTGCGTGGACTATTTGTTTTTTTTGTGCAAGTTTATCCTGTTGTCTTGGTCTTTTACACTTATGTTATGAGTAGTATGTTGCTGTGAACTGCATGCAGAGTGTGTGGAAAGATGTAGCGATTTTTTGTGGTTGTATCTCCACTGCTGTAACATCTACTATAATAGGTTCAAATCCCACAGATGACATAATTTATGTTGTTTTCTAAGTCTTATGTTTTCATATTGGATATGTTGTTTAATATGTCACAGCACTATATGGGTCAGAAACTATTTCCTAAAATTTGGCAGTACACAGGAATTGCAGTGAAGGTAAATCGGAATCAGCTTTCAACATAATCATCTCCATATGTGGGACCCCCTAGATTTATCTAACCATGTCCATATAATTGTCTTATAGATGGCAAACAGACCTATGAGTGACAATTTTTCAGCACAGAAAAACAAAATTATAATAGATGCTCTGCACCAACCAGGATGGGCACTTCGTGCATGGGCAGATGATATAGTGTGGAGGAATGAAGGGTGGACCAACCTCACCAACATGCTTGATGCTGTGGGACATCAGAATAGATCCCTGGAGGCCTGTCACCAATGGAGCCATAACATTATCCTTCATGCAGCCAACAGGGTATGCATGCATGAAAGGTCAAGGGATGCCAGTGGTGGTGGCCAACTATTGACACCCCTGATGAGATCATACAGTTTCTCACATCACTGAATATGGCGAGTGGGGTGCACCACATACTCAGGGGGATTGAAGCAGGTGTTCCATGCTACACATGCATGTATTACTTTGCATGACATTGTTACATACAGAATACCTCAGTGCATGTTGTTGTTGTATGCCTATTCATGTATTGTTATTTTTGTGTTGCTGCAGCAGAATTGCATTGTGCACAAGGGTACACACAGGGTGATGACAACCATTGTAAGTGTAAAGACATGTTGCTGTAGCACAACCAGCATGTGTAATGTTATCTGCATTAATTTGACAGGTCTCTCCACTTCTACACAACAGCAGGAAACAGCAGTTGAGTCTTTCCATATACTGTTACTGTGACAAAAACCTATTATTAGCTCTGCCTCCTGTTGTGCGAGTGGTGTATACTCTCATACTGATATTTTCCTGACACTGTAACCTTTATGTACATCTTTTGAGGACATGAGCCACGCAGGTGCACCTATAGACAGACCACGTATGGTTCCCCACCATGTTCATAGACTGCAGCACTGTGTAGCATAATTGTGTCATGTGAAGTTAATGTTGCTGTTTTTTTACACAATGAGATCTGGCCAACAGGTGCTCAGTATGTCATGTGTGTATCACCATATCCTGTTATTGTGTTGTACATGTCATTATGCATCTATGTTGTTGCCTGCCTACATGACTGTGTTTGCTTGTCTGTCTTTACCCACTGTAGGATCTGTATTATGACAGACAAACTCACCACATCATGAGTGTGTAACTGGTATGTTATTACTTCCGTTTCAGACATGTCATTAGTGCTACATTTGTTGCTGTCCTCCATTAATACTATATCCTTCTATACTTGCATAGGACAGCCACCATTAGCATCTAAGCCATAACTAACTGGTATGTGTATATATCACCTATTTTTTACCTCAGTTGAAATGGAAAATTCTGGTCAGTGTGTGATTAATAATGTTGTGTTTATGCCTTTGTTTCTCTATGCCCTCATCTCTGGCACCAGAGTCCCACAGGGACATGCCAGGTATGTGTTATGTTTGTATTCCTCATGTATAGCATGTATGTTGCATATTTAACATCATTGTCAACTCTCTGTTTTATAGCTTCAATGGGCCATACCCAGACAAGACCTTCTGATAAGTCATTATTATCTGTAACAGTGTAGTGATATGTATGCAGCATATGTCAGTAATGATATTCAGCATGTGATATAAGCTTGTTTAACTAAACTGGGTCATCTTTCTCTTCTTTTAGCACATCCACTGCCTTTATCTTCCATTATCCCATGCAATGATCCTGATGCGATATCTGCTGTGTCTCAGTATGATAGCATGGCCCATGGCACACAGGACACAGAGTTGGTGATACAGTCTGCCCCGGATGTTTACAGTCATGTAGATGAGGCTGTAGCCTCAGATGTTGAGGAAAACTTGTCCAACCATTCTGACAATGTGGGGACATAAAGTTCTGTACAGGATGAGGCCTGTGGACCCCAGCTGCATCTTGAGTTTGTTGGTGATGATGACACTTCCCCACAACACAGTTATACTGACTGGCACATTAGATGTTGGCATGTAGCTAGTGTGCATGGCACATATCAGAGGGTGTCTGCCTACTTCTACAAACAAATGAATATTCCCAGTGACATCATGGATTTGACATTCATGCACTTCCCCATGCCATGGATCATGTTGCACACCAGCTGGGGATGATGCAGAAAGGACAGGAGCACAAACATAGTGAGGTCATGGCAGCACTGGCTTGCAGAGAATGAATGCATGTTATCTGTGTCAATGTCCATTGAATCCCTGGTTGTGGCTCTACTACAGCAGTGCTGTGGTATGAGCAGGGTTATTTGTGCCCTAACTGTGCTTAGCTGAGTGCTACTTAGGAGAGGTAGACCCCCTCTCAGTAGATCAAACCTTGCCTATCAGATATTGATGCCTATGCTATAAACTGCACACATATCTGCTGCTGGCCAATCTGGTAAGGGCCCAGCAGTCACGACAAGACAGTGAGCTCACACCCATGCACCTTCCTATAGTGTGTCTCCACATGCTGACATCACAACATTAGTCTCCTCTGTGGAGCAACCTGGGATGAGTTTTTGCATGCAGCAAGGACCTCAGTATGATCCATCAGTGTGGGTGTTCATGAGTGCATTAGAGTAACACTGACAGTTGATCCACTATGTCCTGTAGTGCCACTGTCACCCTGTGGTGAAGGTGATTGCTGTGTGACCAATAACAATGTGATCTGTCTGTGGTTATTGTGAAGTCTATTGCCATGGGAGTCTGACTTTTTCACTAACCATATCTAATTCCATTTAGAACATGATACTTTATCCTTGCTTCACATTGATATATGTTGCTTGTGATACTGACAACAGTTCTGCAGTATGTCCCGACTCGGTTTCCTTTTTGAAACAATTGACAGCGGAGAGATAGGAATGGGTATCACAGATGTCTGCCTTTCCCATATACTCCACTATGAGTCTGTATGCAGACTGTTATATGTTAGAATTATGTCATTATGTGTAATGCTCAGTGTGTACATACAGAGGGTCATTTATATTAGAATGCAATCTCTACTGTTCTGGTGGGGCAACACCTGAATATCAATGTTTAATGTGTCTCCTTTTGTACACGTGAGCTTGTCATGACTCAAAGGTGTGTGTCAAATGATGCCATGTCACCTGGGCTTGGACTTGTTGTCACATCCTCCATTGCCAATGCCTGTTTCTTCTGCCCCTGCACTCTCCTGCTCCTCCTGTGATAGCAGTGAGATATCATCTTCAGACATTTGTGGTTCTTAGGGTAGTTCACCCACAAATGAAGCTGGAGACCTCCATGTGTTGTTGTTACCATATTGTGTAGAATGTTGTACACAGTAATTATCTGTGCTGCTTTTTCAGGTGTGTATGGCAGTGCACCCCAGATGTGTCCAGACATCTGATCTTGGCTATCAGTACACCAAAGACATGATCTATGGCATTTTGTGTTGTGATGTGTGCTCTATTGTAGGCCTCCTCTGCAGAATTGAAAGGTTCTCTGTACAGGGTTATTAGCCAAGGCTCAAGTGGATAACCATAGTCACCTGTTGTGAGGAGGGGACATACATATATTGTCTTCCCTGAATAAAGTTGACAGGGGTGTGTTTAGCTTACATCCTAGCTGTCTTCCTGTACTTACCCAGTAGTAGTTCCTCAGGAATTTCACCTTGCTGGAATGCAGCCCTCAGACCACTTTCTCTCCATATGGCAGCATCATGGGCAATCCCGGTGTGTGTGTTGCCATCATGTTTGTTATGCTGCCATCTGCTGTGCACACCATCTGGGAACTCAGGGATGGTTACACATTACTATTGATGTATCTTTCTGCTTCTGGTTGCATGGTGGTTTTAATAAGGATGTGAGAACAAAAAACAGTAAGGCAGCCATGACAGAAGTACACTTTAATATAAAATAAAAATAAAGCAATGGATGAGCTCTTTCCCATACTATACGCTTCTTCAGATCCTAATACAATATTAAAACAAAGCCAGTTTAAACATCAAGCCATCCTATCACAGAACAACACATAAAATAAGAACCGCCTCTCATTAAGCATTGAGTCTATGCCCACTAAGGGCAGGTTTTATACTAACATTAGCATTGATACCTAGATATTTGTGAGCTTGTAGTCTCAAATTCCAATGTAATTCTACATGTTCTAAGTGATTATTAATGTCTCCTCCTCTAATGGTACCAGTGATATGTTATAATACTGAAGTTAAATTTATGATCAGGTTTTTCAATAATATGTTTAGCTAATGCATTCTTGATATTATGTGTTCTGATCTCATAGTTACCCTGTCTCTCAATCTCTTAACAGTTTTGCCCACATAAAAACAAGAACAAAAATTACAGGTGGCTTAATAAGTCTCCTGTGTAGTAGTACAGTCTGCATAAAATCTAGGTGTAAATGTGAATGTCACGTTAGGATGAATAAATTCTTGTTGTTTGGTTATAACCTTACAGATCATGCATTTCATACAAGAAAAACTACCTAATCTGTTATCACTAGGCATCATATGATTTTTTGGTCACATAATAATTCTTTCAGGTTTTTGCTCTTCCTGTAAGTGAATGTGGGTATATCTCCGACTACATCAGCTGTCTGTTGGTCTGTAGTTAAAAGACGCCAATTATTCTTTATAATGTCATGTACCACATTCACATAATTTGTGTACTTAGTAGTAAAGGTTACCCTGCCCCTACCAGGGACCCTTGGGAAAGTGGCTCTTGTTTGAGTGTTATTATTTCTAACTCATGGTAAACCCTCCCTGTTTACCAATACTTCATCTTGGGTCTTGTTCACAAGTGTTTCACTATATCCTTAATCCAAAAATAACCCTGTGAGTATACGTAACTCTTTAAGTTATCCTCCCTGGTACATAATCTGGCTATCCTAGTGAACTGGCTCTTGACAATATTGAGAAAGACATGCCTCAGATGCATTCTGTCATTAACTAACAACCCATTTCTCCAACATTCTTTATGATAAAAAGAGGTGGAGATATCACCATTCAATTTTCTTTTAGGTAAGACAGCCAGAAAATCAATCTCAAAGTAAGAATACTTGAGGGTAAATTTAAGAAAATTAGTGACAGACTCTAGGTAGGAGACAGACCTGTGTAGTGAATCCTCCCCCCAACCATAATAAAAAGACATCATCCACAAATCATCGCTAAAACTTGACATGTCCTGAAAGTTCATCACTAAAAAGGTGTTTGTCTTCCCAAAAATACTTAATCAGATTGGCATAAGAATTTTCACATGGGGTGCCCATGGTGACACCCCATTTCTGAAAATATAACTGTTGATCAAAAATAAAAACATTATTCTCTAAGATCAAGTCTAGAACCATACAAATCAAATTAATTGCATTAAAAACCAGTAAAATCAAATCTGGCAGTTAAAATCTCCCTTATGGCTTCAACACCATAAGTGTTGGGAATGGATGTAAAAAAAATCTTAACATCTAGGGTAGCCATCAAACATAGAATAGCATCAGGATTATGTATAAAGTCAAAATACTTTAGGAAATGACTGATATCTTTTAATAATGTAGGCAACTGAACCACAATCTGTTTTCATTTCCCCTCTACATACATTGATAGGGGTTCTGTAGCCCAACCACCACCCACAACAATAGGTCTCATGGGAGGGTTGGAGGAATCCTTGTGAACTTTAGGCAACCCTTTCGTGATAGGTATAACTGGATGTGTCACATTCAAAAAATAATACAAGGATTCATCTATAAGCCTGCACATATGTAGATCATATAGGGTACCCCTTATAATCTCAGTAAACTTTGTAAAAAAGAATGGTCTACCTTCAGATAGGGTTCCTCATCATTCAACAATAATAACATAGCTGCTGAGTAATCAGTCATGTTCATAACAACAAAGGCAACCCCTTATCTGCTGGTCTTATACAAATCTCTGGTATACATTCTAAATGACTCAATGCCTGTTTTTCAGAGGAGTTCTAATTGTAAACGTTCTTTTTGTGAGAGAGGCTCAAAGCCTGACAAATGTCTCCTTCACAAGTTCATACAAACAAGTCTAAATGGGGTGGTAGTTATGGACTGAATGTACTAGGTCTACTAAGGTTTTGTATATTAGTAGCAGATTGTGTACCAAACAGTAGCCTTAGCCCTACAGTACATGCAAACATTCGTAAGTCTAGCCAAATAGTCACTGTGGGTACAACAAGTAACTAAAAACACACCCAAAATCCACAGTAAATGCCACGATCCACGCTTGCTTAAAACTTAAAAAGCAGAAAGCTCTTTATTACACAAAATCCAAGAACAATCAATCGCTGAGCGCTTTCATGTATAAGATACACTTCCTCAGAACAAAGAAACACTCTAAAAACATTGATTATAAAGTTAAAAAACCGCCAAAATTGATTGAATTAAAATTGCACCCTCCCCTTATCTTAAAGAGCCAGAACAAAATTCCACACAATAGTACATTAAAGCACTACAAATGAACAATAAACATGCCTTTAACTTAGGATATACCATACAGAACCAAGAATGATTATTAATAAAACCAGAAATGATCATAAATAGATATTTACACATGTGAAAATAAATCCAACAACTTGTTGTATTAAAATGTATATACAATTCATATGAGTGTTAAACATTTCTGATCAGGGGCTTAGTTGGTATCATTTCATTTAGACCTGGTGGGCAAGCTGCATTTAACTTCAACTGCCATTTGATTTCCTTCTCACCCACAATTTTTTTAATGTCACCATTCGTAAGTCTAGTAGGACATACTATAGTGCCTTTTTAGGCAAGATTCAAATGACAAATTCACCACTGTAACAGGTACAAGCAAGCAATATCTGAGAGTAATGGTACTTAATGCTAGAAGTCTAAATCTCAAAATGCACTTACTCGAGGCACTCAAGAAAATGGAGAACATCGACATCTGTGCAGTGACAGAGACCTGGTTCAAGGCTCCAGAGAGCACCCCTGCATTACCAGGCTATAATTCTTACCACATCTTTGGCCACCTAACCTGGACCGAAGCACTAAAGGCGGAGGCGTGTCCATATTCATTAAGGATATCCACACCTCCAGTCTAGTTGCTCAGCATGATGCATCCGAGTTTATCCAAGTGCAACTAACTCTGGGCAAGACCGCAATCCAAATTGTAGCTTGCTACAGATCCCCCACCCTGCCCCAGGATTCCCACTGCTCATTTCTTGATACACTGGAAAATATTAGGGTACAACCTAAAACCCTAATAATGGGTGATTTCAACTACCCCACCATTAACCGGGAAAACTACTCATGTACTAACTCTTGTGCTCAATGTTTTCTGGAATTCATAAATTCCAATGCCTTGGATCAACTTATCTACACCCCCACCAGGGGCAGCAATATCCTAGACCTGGTCATTACCAACATGGGCAACTGGTGTTCCTCACCAGAAGTCAATTCCTCTTTGGTCCGATCCGACCACAAGCAAATAACCCTAGACATCCACATCCCACCCCCACCCCCCATTAGGGAAACCACCGTAAAAAATGTCTCCAAAGCCAACTTCACTTTTCTTAAGACAGAAGTGGCAAACTTCATGACACCCATGCTGACGGACAATAGTGGTACGACTGCTGAATCCTATACAATTGCACTTTATAAGCACTTACACGAGTGCACGGATTGTGCAATTCTTAACAGAACCAAGATGCTCTACAACAGAAGAAAGAAACTGTTGCAAAAAAGTGTAAAATCCCATGATTGGAGGAACTCCGTGATCAGCCTCAGTAAGAAGCTGAGATCCCTCATAAAATCCTCCAAAGCTAGTTATGAAAATAAAATCACAACTGATTCTAAAGACAACCACAAAGCATTCAATAGCTATGTCAAGAATCTCAATGGCAACACTCAGATCTGCTCTGAGTTACAGCACAATGACACTAAATATACAGAACCAACTGATATTGCCAACATCCTGGCAGATAGGTTCAGTGATAACTTTACCCCTCTCTCATCCCCTAAAGGGCTCATCTCTATACCAGAAGACTGGAAAGTTCCTGTAATCACGGCTGTACAGGTAAAAAAACACACTCTCCAAGGCCAAGAACACAGCATCCATAGCACCTGACAACATTCCAGCCTGTGTTCTACATGAACTACAGAACGAACTGGCACCCCACCTAAGTATCATGTTCAATCATAGCATCACCTCATGCTTTGTGCCCACTGAATGGTGCACAGCATTGGTTATCCCACTCCACAAAGGGGGAGCCACCACAGACCTCGGGAACTATTGCCCCATTAGCCTGGTGAGCCTGGTCTGCAAGGCTATGGAACATATCATCATGGAACTTATAAACAATGACATTGGTAATCTCCAAACTCTGGAACCTACCCAGTTTGGGTTTGTAAAAGGTGGATCATGTCTCCTAAACCTGATAGACTTCTTTGAAGTGGTCACCAAAGCCATAGATGAGGGTAAGGTGGTTCATACAGCCTATCTAGATCGCGCCAAGGCTTTTTACACCATCCCCCACTCTGGAATTATAGATAAACTCACTAAACTAGGTATAAATCCCTATGTCACAAGATTGGTTGCCAACTGGCTCACTGATAGAACCCACACTGTTAAAGTAGCAGACTCTAAATTCAACTTCAGACCAGTGACAAGTGGAGTACCACAGGGTTCAGTCCTAGGTCCTCTCCTGTTTGGTATCTACTTCTCTGAAGTACAGGCTAACACAGAAGGTCTTTGGCTGACAAAGGTAGCAGATGACTGCAAACTAGGAGCCATAATCAAAAATCCTAACAATGTGGACATCCTACAAAAGGGCCTCACTAAGACAGAAGCCTGGTCAAAGCCATGGTCTCAAGCTCAATGGCAAAAAGTGCATTGTAATCCCTTTTGGTAAAAACTCTGTAGCCATGAACTACAACATAGGCAGTAGTATACTTAACACTGAATGTGTAATAAGAGACCTTGGGTCACAGGTGGACAGTAGTCTCTCATTTGATAATCACAATGCTACAGTAGTCAGGAAATCCTTCTACGTGGCACACCTCATCACAAAAGGTTTCTCATCCAGGAAAAAAGAGGTCATTGTTCCCCTCTACTCACCACTGATTAGACTCATTATAGAGTACAATGCCCCTTTTGGTATGCATCTCACAAAACATCTACAACAACTGGAAAGGCCACAGAAATACCTCACAAAGAGGATTACTGGCCTCAAACAGATGCCCTACGCAGACCATCTCAAAAAACTCCAGCTTTACTCTGTTGCATATCGTCTACTCAGAGGCACTGTCTGCCTAACATACAAAGTGATGTCAAACCCAGAGCTGTTGGACATGTTCCACTTAAAGAAATCCCAATCCCTCCGAGCTATATGCTCTAGGGACCTAAACCTTGTCACCACAATAAACAGAACATGCTGGAGGGATAGATTCTTGTCCCAGAGACTTTCCACACTCCAAAACAAACTACCTATCCATATCAAACAAAGCTCCTCATTAGCACTCTTCAAGAAAAATCTTGATGATTGGATGGGAGATAGGAAATTCACCCCAGGGATCATTTCTGTGGCTCTGCTTGACAGGGGCACAGGAAAATAATTTTCTTGAGTGGCAAAAGCCAGGGTACCATTTGGCTAGGCTTATATAGACCCTAGGGCCAATAGCCTAGTACCTACCTATGAACCTATGAACCTATGACATCACTTACTTTTGTAGAAATGGATGGAATGTAGGACAATCCTTTATTTAAAACTGTAAGTTCCATGGTGTTTATTGCATAGTTAGATGGGTTAACCACTAAACCATCTACTGTTGAATTCTCCTGCTGTACAGAAGTCTCTCTGATGAGTGTGTCCTCTTCTGTCATCTTCTGCAGGTGGATCACATATTCCCATTCATTCTCTGCTTGACGGGTAGGGGTAAAAATAAGGATGTGGGTACTGTCTATTACATCAAGAACATGAGGAAAATCTGCACTCCATGGGTGTGGATGGAGAGTGCATGTGTTCATCTATCTTGGTAAACATTGCTGCCAGGAATTGTGTGAGGATATAACTGGCAGCTATCTGTGACACTCCTACAGCAACTGCTATGTGTCATTAGAATGTCCCAGATGCCAGGACATCTAGGCTCAGACACAGCATTATTTAAGGAGGGATGAGGTTGTCTCACAATGTCTGCACAGACATGTGTGGGGCACACATGTTGCACACAGCCTGCACCAGCTGTCTGTCTAAGCAGTATCTGTCAATTATTTCTTGACCTGATAGCTGGTGTAGTTGTAACCTAGCTCTCTGTCTAGCTGGCTGCCTTCTGGGACACACAGCCAAATCCTCCTCCATAGCTTGCAGGACCATAGCATGTTGTAGCTCATTCACTGCAGGTAACATTTTTTTTTCAAAATTATTATGGATTTTGTAGGATTCTGTTTCAATATGTTACATGTCTGTAAATGATATTAATGCAGTGGAGGTTTGGCTGAAATGCATGCTGGGTATAGGTGGTTAACTTATCTTGTAAGAGATAGTGCAGAAATTAATGTATACATCTTTCAAGAATTTTAGAAAGTGGAGACAGGATGGCTATGGGATGGAAATATATATTGTCAGTGGAGTTGTATATGTGCAATGGATAGGTTGCAGTCAGGTGAGTTTTGGGAAAGAAATGTGCTAGGGTGTAAGGTAAGGGAAGTTAGCTTCATGGAAGGGGATGTGTTAGGTAAGTTTGAAGTTAAGTTGGCTATGCATTATATGTGGCATGCATTGAAATGGGTAGCTGTTTGAAGAGGGAGAATGTGTGGGTATGGGCTAAGATCCTTTTTTGTGTCTGGGGTAATGAAATGTTAAGTTCAGTGTTGTTTTGATTTATGTTTTTCATAAGGAATGGGATTAGTTTTGTTTTGTTGGTGTTGAAAAGCAATTGAGATTTATTTACCAGCTTTCTATACAGATGAAAGCTTCCTGTGTGATGGTTTATAAATTGGAAAGATTTGGGGCTGAGCAAACTAAAGCTGAGTAGTCAGCATATTGTATTATGGTGGTGAGTTTTGATTCCTTGTGTATGTTGTTATCGAAGGTATTGAAAAATACTGACCTAGTTATGGAACCTTTGAGGACTCCTGTTAGGATTGGAAGGAATGTGGAGTGGGAGTCATTCGATTTTACAGAATCTGTGCAGTTAATTAGGTAGCTGGAGAACCAGCTAGTTGATGGAATTTTGAGGACTATAAGCTTTTCTTCAGAGGATTACTTGATGTGAGACCATGTCAAAGGCTTGTCAAGTCCAGGAAAAAGATGGAGACAAAATTACCTGAGTTTTTACTTTAATTGACAGTATTTGGGAAAATGTAGCAGGGTAGTTTTGGTGCTGCTGTGTGGTCAAAAGACATGTTGGATAGGAGAAAATATTGTTTATTATTTATTTGTTGCTGATAAATGCATTTTTCAAGCACTTTGGATAGGTGAGGAAGGATTTCTATCAGGCGATAATTTGACATTTCAGTGGATGTGTAACCTTTGTGTGATGGGATTATGAAGGAGGATTTCCATATGGCTGAGATATAGTTGTCTGTAATGTATATATTAATTAGGATAAATATAGGGTAGCAAATGGTGTCAGCAGCTGTACTGAGGCATTCAGATGGCAGGTTGTCAGGAGCTATTGGATTTTAGTTTTCTCGTGTATTTTTTATGGTATTTGTCTAGATGGTTGATAGATTGGATTGTGTTGAAGAGCTATTGTCAGCTGGGTTTATGTGGGGTGGGTATAGGTTGGTATTGACTGAGTTAAGGTGAGTACTGGATATGGAGTAATTTGCTTAATTTGTCTGCAATGACCCTGCCTTGGACTTGGGCTGGGTTTTCTGCCTGGTTTTAGGAGGCGGTTTCAATTTTGCCAAAATCTTTTTTTTTTTTTTTTTTTTTTTTTTTTTGTGTGTAGTCTGGTTTGTGGAGAAAAAGTTCTTTTTATCATAATAAACTTGTGCCTTTGTGTGGTTTCTGACATACCAATATCTGTCTAGGTAGGAATGGGGTCCTAGTTTTTTGCCATAGTTTCCAGGATTTGTCTCTGTCACTGTCTGTCATGAGTTCTTTAGTTTGACAGTTAAGACATGCAATAGAATTTATTTCACTCCTTTATGTCTTAGTGGGCCATGCTGGTTTAGTATGGTTAAGAAGGAGTTACTGAAGTCATCAAAACTGGTAATGTGTCTCAGAGCTGAAGTACAGGGGTTTTAGAGTTTGAGGTATTCTTTGTTGATATAGGTGGGGTGTTGATTGCTGAGAGAGTCTGGGAGGGTGCTGGCTATCTTAATTTTTCAGGGTTGGTTAAGCGTATACAGTCTAGTATTTTTTTTTGTTTGATAATATGTCAAATTGGGTTGGTTGTTGGAACAACTGAAAGAAATGATAGAGGTTAATATTATGGAGGGCAGGGTTAGCTTTTTTAGAGGTCCTATCTCTTTTAAGGTCACGGAGCAGGATTGTTTCTTGGTTGAAAGTAGAAGATGAGTAGGTAAGTATGCTTTTGATTGTGTTGGCATTTTTGGGGGGGATGGGGGGTGGGATGTAGGCATCTACAATGATAATGGATTTCTGAATGTTTAAGTGGAATTTGGCTGTTAGTATTTCTTCATTGCTGCATTGTGTAATAGTTGAGAGATAAGTACAAATTTGTTAGATGGCTTGAAACATGATGGCCATCCCTCCAGCCCATTTACCTATTCATTTTTTTTCTAATGATGGCGTAACCCGGAGGAATGATTTCTTAATCTTTAATTTTAGGTCTTAACATCCTCCAAATGTGTTAGCCATATCACAATGCTTGAAGTTGCATCCCTACTCTCAAATATGTCCTTACGTTTAGTTATTTTCCATGCATACAAGATAGTGAAAAAAGCCTTTGTGAAGTCTTAGTATGAGGTTATCCTATGAATCACTACTGGCCACATATGTTAAGGCATTCAATTCTAATTTCTAATGTCATGGTGTGTTTCATCATAATATGTTGGATTATGCTATCCAGCGGAGTGATTTCCAGGGTTTCTTATCCTTTTCTCTACTGTGGTACAATTGTCGAGGTAGTGTATATATATATATATATATATATATATATATATAGATATATATATATATATATATATATATATATATATATATATATATATATATATATATATATATATATATATATAATTTCTAGGGTGTTGGGATGCATACAGCTTGTTTCTTTGCAAAAAAATATTTTTGTTTGTTTTTTTTAATGTTCTCAACTCACTGGTTTTGATGCTCATCTTTCCAAAAAAAAAAAAAGGCAAATAATTGTGAGATGAAGGAATATCCATTAATGACTTATAGGTAAAACCAGTTATGTAATGTACCTGGTAAATCCCCACCATCCAGTGCAACAAGGGTTATACTTAAAAAAAGAAAAGAAAAAAAGATCACCAGCCCTAAAAGGGAAGGGCCTAACTCTTAATTAACTAAACCACACTGATATGTGTAAAATATAACTGGTAACCAGTGCTGACATGTGCCATCTCCCTAATGACCTTTTATTGTGCATGCCTAAATGGTGATTCTTGTCATATTACAATTATTTAGGTAAAGTGAAGAAGTCTGCTATGTAGACAAAAACACCACATTTGGCACTAAAATTTAAGATGTAACTTTTAGAGAGGAATTAGATAAAGAAATACACAATGTACATGATATATTGTCCCTGCTCACATATATAAAGCACCATGGAATGTTGTCTGCCCCACAGAGCTTCAGTTTCATGAGTGTGTTCTTTGATTACTCAATCAGTTTAAAGGGGAGTCATGCTCTCTTTTATAACTTGCTATCCCACGATATCGGAACTACTGTCAGCCTGCAAGTTAATAATACACCCATTTGCTTAAATAAGGATAATAGTTTGTAGGCCTGAGATGAATAAGTCATTGTTTTCCAGGATACTACATCATTCATTTTTGTTGTAGAATTATTGGAAATGGTTGAAAAAGACAATGCTATTTGCCTTGAATGATAAGGATACCTGCTTAAGAGTTTACATATGATAGCGAAACTAGTTAAAGCTGCACCACAGTGGTTTTCTGAAGTGATTTCCCACAGTGCTTGTAACAATTGCGTATAGACCAGGTAACATGTTTGTTAAAATGGTGTAGGTGCTATTGAAACGATCTTTTGTTGACTTATTTGGATCACTTATGCTCAAATTCAAAGTCGCAATGACAAGCTCCTCAGTGATCATTGTGTGACTACTCTATGAAAAATCTTGGAAGGAAGATAACTTCCTGACAAGATTAGTTTTAGCACTGATGTTAAATATGAAAGTATTTTTTGTCTGGTCTTATTAAGGAAGAGAAAATAGTAGGTATGGAGTACATTCATACAAAAGCAGGGCAGCATCAGGAAGTTTGTCCCAAATATGATCCTTCATTATTTGATCAAATAGATTACTCTTGATGAAATGCAAAAGACATGTTACATAGTATTAAACCTCTGGTGGGCTGCAGCAATGAAATGCCCTAGTGGTATCAAAGCTGCAATACTTTATTATCTTGATGCTTTCTGCTGTTATTTGTTTTTTGGTAAAGTGGCAGAACAGCATTAAGTCGAAACAGAAATTATATAGAGGAAACTTGTGGGATGCTGTAACTCAAAATATTTTAAGTTGAAACTCTGATGTCACTTTATTAGTCACCTTAATTTCATTGACCACTTAACCATTCTAGTTATCCCGCAAGCTTGTTGTAGAGCAATCACCATCATGGTCACCTTCTCTACTAAGAGGAACAGTCACCCCAGGGATTAAGTTGTAGGTATTACTGCAAATTAAAATCTAAGCCAACTGTAACCAAAGTACTAAATATTGCAGTAGGAATAAAAAAAAAAACTGGAGGTGAGATTGTTAGGAAATAAAAGGAGTACATTATAAGGGAATAAATGGAAATCGATCGATGCATGCAGAATAATGTTCAGATGGAGGAGTGAGGATTAAGGAATAGCAGGAATTGAGCAATTTGTTATCCTTGAGTGAATGAAAAATTTACAAATGTATGCTACTTTAAAAATATCACTATGGTTTATTTTCTTCTCTATAAATGTATGTGTACCTATGTCACTGTTGCATTTGTGATTTAATAACAATAGATTAAAAATTATAAGTCAGTCATCAGTCAAGTACAATTTACATTGTACAGCTATAAATTCTTCAGTGTACACAGTTATGAGATAATCTAAATAAAAATAAGGTGCTGTTCACTTTATAGTTTTCAGGTCACAAGGGAAAATTGTTACACATTTGCTTGCTCCATTACTTCCATGATGCTGTCTAAACAAAAGTTAAGTTATCAAAAGCTAAACCATGCCAATACGTAAAGTAATGCAATATTATTAACAGACAGTTATATGAAAATAATAAAGCTGCACAGATTAAAGGAGCTGTTCCACTATTTTTCATTAGAGATTGCCTTTATCACATAACCTTCTGTAAGAGGTGGAGAGTAAAGAATATGCTCTTCTTTTGTGGATGTAATATGGGTGTACCAAGCCAAAGCAGATCAGAGCTCAGAAGATAATCAGCATCAGTCAGTTTTCATTCTTTGCTATCTGTGTACAGTAAAATGAAACTATGTTTGTATTTCAATTTTGAAAGACTGTTGACAGGGAAGGTTTACAAAAATTTGTGGCATTATAAAAGCCTATGCATCAGTTCTAGAATGTACATTGTAACTAACAGCAGAAGGCTGTATGCACACTATAATAAAACCTTTTACTTAATTATCTAAGCACTGTCAGTTCAAACTATATAATGCACAACAGATGGTCATTATAAACACAACTACCAAACCTAATATCTTTTTACAAACTATTCTGTGCTGAAATTGTAATATCTGTATTATAGCTCTTTAACTGTATCTGTTATTTAAAATGCAAAATAATGTACTGTGGGGCTGGGTTCCATAAAGCTGGTGGAACTCAATGCAATCTATCGACTTCAATGCAAGAATTATGGATAACCTAGGAATATGCAAATATAACCAAATCTATGGAGAATACCTCAGTGCAAGGCAGATATAATCAATGACATCAGTGCAACCACAGACGGCATGTCAAATATGTATTCCAAGAAAAGTTATTCATGAAGTAATATGCATATGTATGTGCATCACCAATGCTCATCTATGGAATTCATACAAGCGCAAGGGAAATTACATTAATACTTGGAAAGTAATAAATGAAGACAAATGGGCCTCAGCCATTATGTCTGAAAATTTTCAAATATCCAAAAACACTTATGAATCCCACTGTAATCCATACAGTGGCATATATAAATACACCCCTCACAATTTGCAAAATCTGACATAATATGCAATATTTCTAAAAAGAAATATGAAAGACAGACGGCAATCATGGCCACTTTGTTACGGCTAACAGTAGCTATCAGTTGGTGCAGAACACGTATGGGGAATGAAAAGTAATGCACACATCCAAGATAGAAAAGAAGTTGTGAGTTGAGGTTGAAGAAGAGAGGCATGCAAAATGTATGATGAAATAGATTAGAGAGAGTGTCAGAGGGGCATGGTTACATTTTTTTTGGTGGAATAGGCCTGATTTTTTTAAGAATGGAAGGGATGGAAAAGACATGTACAGAGGAGGTGGTAAAACAGCAGACACAAGCATATAATACATATCACAAGACATGATAGACCAAGGTTGGAAATAAATATAAAGGGTAGATAAGGTACAAAGACAGCACACATACAGACAATTCAACATGGGTGAAAGAAATTTGACAAACATTGCAAGAATGAATACCAGATATGATGCAATGCAAAAATACATAAGTACAAAAACACAACTCATTGCTAAGATGTTGCTAACTGACAGTCATACCAGAACAAGTTTGACCAATGTTAGTTCTATGCTGGAGAACACTAAATGGGGATTATTGTTACTGCAGTACACAATAGATATCAAATCTGTTCATCCACTAGGCTGTCAGCAATGCAAGTGCAAGTCAGCAAAAGCAAGGATGAGCAAATGCAGGACAGGAAATTGTGGACCAGACAAGTGTAGGGCATACTAGAATCTCCAACCCTGCATGCAAAAGGCACACAACTAAGCACAGTGCCAAATAGCAGTATGCCGGCCAAAGATGTATATGACTGTGTAATAAATAAATAAATAAGTATACACACCACAAACACAAGAAATGGGATCCCTATGTCAAAGACACATGCCATGCCATTCCAAAGGGAACACATATGGGCATTAAGGCATATGACTTAGATGCCTGACATGCAATGGCATTATGTAAGCCAAAGTGAAAGAAAGTTCCATCACACATATCCACACAAGTGACATGAAATATTACATAAATGGTGATGCATATATGATTAAGGAAATCTAAGGAATGCAAGCATGTGCATAGGCAGGAAACAAAGAAATCTCTGGGTAACTCATAACACATAAGTACAGCATAAACACTGATGGAATCTACTCAGTTGTCAGCAACTTCTGTGCACATGCCTTGCATGTGTATGGTACTTATCACTGTGACACAAGGTCATGTTGACACAAGGTCATGTTGTACCATTGCACCTACACAACAAAGATGATGCATTTCACAAAACTAAACATTCACATATCATATCCCATGCATATGTGAAACAGCTATGGCAAAGCTATAAGGGGGAAGGGAGATGGACAACATAGGCACACAACACTGAGGAAATGACAGCAAGAGAAAGTAGGCACAGACTAAAGGAGGACAACCACAGCTAAGGAAACACAAGTTCACATACATGTGCCCACAAAAACAAAATGGACCACAAGCCCTTGTAAGGTACATTGAAGCAAATGGCCAGTGTCAAAAATGTGGATAGTACATTAGGGAAGGCTATAAGCATGTCTGTGTTAAATGATACAAACAGCTCAGTAATGTTTATCAATTTAACAGCAAATGACATGGGTACACAACAAGAGATGTTTAGAATATCTCATATCCATATATACTGCTATTCAAACATAATACAACAGATGACACAATCATCATTATTCATAAAAATATCACTGTACATGCCCAGGGCTGATCAAAGGACAATCCTGTGTGCACAAGTACAGTACAACAAAATCAAATAAGTTTATTTAGCAAGTTGCATATTATAATGGTGGTTGTATCTGAATGATATTATGGCCATACACATGTACATCCATTTAAAATCAATGCACACAGATATGCATGCTAGCCCATGTAGATATGCCATAAAATATGCTAGTTTCAAAAAAATATAGCTAGTGTCATAAGCAAGATATGGACAAAAAAGGAATCATGAGTGATGCTAAGCAAAGCATCACCTCCTTATATTCACTAAGGGACCAGTGAATGTCAATGAAGCATGTGAAGGATGAACGTTCATATGTACATGTCACAGTACTGTACAACAATATAGCACAATAATTGCCAGTACATGGCACACACAAAGTCATTGTAACAGTGGGACAGCAAGATCCAAAAATGTTACGTAAAATCAAGGGCAACTCATGTAGTTGAACAGATATAAGTCTGCAACTATCACTACACAAATGCATGCAATACATACATCTGGATAACATATGCAAATAAACACACTTGAATGTCCTCACTGTGTTATGTTAGAAGAATGTGAATAATGTAGCTTGTGAGTTGCTGTCATTCCTTATAAGTATAGACAGGAGCAACACAAGTAGAACAATTGTGTCCCTCTCATGTTGTTCTAATCGCAGCAGTCATATTTGTTGCATAGAGGACATAACAATATTATGCTGTACTACATGCATAGTGGTACACTCACATACAGATTGAAGGAGTAGTTCCCCTGCCCATATAGATCAATACATACAGTAATGACAGCATGTGATGATCATGTAAATAATAATGGTAATGGGTCATTTGATAATGTGTGTCACACTGCATCAGCAAAACAAAACCTCTTATGACCTAATATATGCAGTGCACATTATGACATATGACAGAAAAGTATGACAACAATATGGGATGTCTGCACAAATCTGTATGGCCATGTAGATTTGAGTATGGGAAAAAACATGATGGCAATATTACAAAAGTGGACCACATAGACAATATTAATATTTCTGAATGACCACACTGATAGAGTTGAGCACCACGAAAGATCTCTCTTATAGTCTTCTGAAAGGAGTCAAGCATGGCCTGTTTCATGTTAAGAAAGAAGTTACTCATCATTTCTCTCATTTGTGTGTAGAATATGTCTGTCATTTCACCCTAGGTCTGGTCCCAAACATTGTCTGCCTGATGTGGTAGTGAATGTCTTCTCCTTTGTGCTGCAGGAACAATGGCACATACTGGTCCTGGTCTTTTGTCATAATCATCATTACCATCATGGTCATCATGGTCTTTAGAGTCTGACTCTACTGGACATTGGCTGGTGTGTCATCATCATCATTGTCCAATTGATGATCTGGCACAGGTCTCATGTTCTGTCAAATATGAACACAGGAATAAAAATTTTCTATATGTAATAGGCACTAACTTAAAATCGATGAATAAAGGAAAACACATACTAAAGGTACACAATCTACATGTTGTAAGTGTTATGTATGTGATGTTACACTACTGGCAGACAGTAGTGTAACCATTAAATATTGGATGTTATACTACTGTCTGACTTTATCCAAGTATAACATCTAACGTGATGTCTGTCATGCATCCAATCCATAATAAATTACAACATAGTGTGTAACATACATCACAGTCATTTGCAAAACATGTCTGAAATAAAAACCTAGACTGTGATAAGGCATGCACAGAAATGCATATGCCAGTTAAAATACCTTTCCATTTAGTATGTATATAGGCAGACATCATACACATGATGTGATCCTGCACAAAGTGTCACTATGACAGGTCTGTTACAAAACATGACAGTAGTCATATGCATATCTATTGTGTAACAAATTACACATTAAGCTATACACAATAAATGCTACTGAAGCATAATGAATGTGTTGGAAAGGAAGTCCCTCTCACAATACTGGTATGTATGTGGATGTATTACATGTGGCAAGTCTTCCTATATTGCCACATCTAACTATTGCATCACAGTATGTATTGACATGTGTCACATATCTCAATCAATCTTTAAGGCAGACATCTGAAACAACTACTATATGATATGCAAATAGCAACACCAAAACTCATGAAACTGGGCATGTGTAATGTTTCCCAATGAACATCATATTATGGAACATTTGTTCTGACAATATAACAGTGACCATATATGGACAACAAGTTCTATTATATGTTGTTTAACAAAAGACACAAAGGCACAATAATTGCAAGTGTACTATCATAGTTATGCAACATTCTAACTGTCATATTCTGATAATATAAATTGAAGGCTATGAACGAGTCAGTGTGACCATCATACATTGTCATTAAATTACTGTGGTATATTGCATGGAATGTCGTACATCTGTTATTGCTTGCTCATTCACTGATGTATCACCTTTCAGTATGAATGCAAAACACACGTGCACAGCACACAGACATATATATCATTAATTTGAAAAATAAGTTATGTCATGTCACTCTAGCATGCAAGACTGAGATGAGACCCAATTCCAAAAAATTTGGTGCAAGCTGACAGTAAAACTTCATGAATGCTACCAGATAAGCCATACAACAATGCCAATCATAAACCCTGAGAAAAAATCCTTTGCAACATTGCTTGCATTCTTTAGTCATTATGTGCCTCATACATTTATATTGAGGTGTTAATATAACATTTACACTTCCACTATAACTCATCATTATGTGAAACTAATATGTTGTGTTTACATGTCATGGTTAAAATATGTATGTAAAAATAAATTGCAATGTTAGCAATCCAAGGTAAACTTCAAATGTATAGGCAAATGAAATGAGCAATGCAGCATGGTTAATAAATGACATCGAATTAGGATATAATCAGAATAGAAATTGAAAGCTGAAGAAAAATGGCACTAGCTACAAGCACAGTAACAGAAAGTAATATCTAGAATTTATGTACAAATGTATTACTGTCACTGCCTACATTTGTTTTATGTTTCCATATGTACTTGCACAGTAAAAACAATGTAATGATAATCCTGATGATAGTATTCGACACCTGAGACATAAGATAAATCTAGGCATGGCCTGTGACACACCAGTAGCAAAGAATAATACATAATGTTGGCTTAACAAACCATTATAGTACAGTTATTGAGCATTGTAAGACAAGTGGGACTCAAGAACTATTTGTCAATATATGTCAATAAAGGTCTGCTAGCAGTATCAGTAATGCAGAGTCAGCAGACACCCATTCAATAACTGAATAGGTGGACTATGAACAATTCAATAACAACCACTGGTATACATACGAGTTTATTACTGCCAAATGCACAAACAGCAGTAACAGGAGAAGTAACAAACTGGCAATAGTGCCTGCATATTTGAACTGCTTCTTACTGAAATTGTTACACCTTGTTTGCTGTAGCATAGACTAGATCCAGGCCTGCTGAATCTAGCTTTGTTTGTATAACTTGCACACTAATCCAGGCATTCTTTAAAGTATTCAATTGTATTTATTACTGCTTGGTAGTAACTTGATTAAAGTGTAGCTATCATTCTAAGTCTTTTGGATTAAGCACTTGGGCTTCAGACCAGTTGTTTTACATTAGGAAGGTTTGTGGCATGCACTGTGGTGGCAGGACAGATAGCTTACATCCTTCTAAGTTGGGAACTGCTGACTGAGGGCTCAGTGTCTTTTATTCTAAAAGTGTATTAGTTCTGGTTTAAGCACTTGGGCTTCAGGTCAGTTATTTTACATTAAGAAGCTTCGTGGTCTGCACTCTTGTGGGAGGAGAGGCTGGACTCTGCCCTTCTGAGCTGGGGATTTCTGGTTAAAGGCTTATAGTGCCTGCATATTTGAACTGTTTCTTACTGAAATTGGTACACCTTGTTTGCTGTAGCATAAACTAGATCCAGGCCTGCTGAACCTAGCTTTATTTGTATGCTTGTTGTTTGTTTGCTTGTTATTTCCCTGAAATGCTAATTCCACCTAAAACATGGCTTTTCAGTGCTTCTGTGGATCCCTAGTGATATCTGCATTGCTTACTGTACTTATTTCCTTGTTTCACTTGAAAGAAAGTTACTGTTTGTCATTTTTGCATTTATGTTACCTGTAACACATTGCATTTAAGTTACCTGGCACTTGCTCACTAAATCAATTATATAAGTCAGCACTAAAAAATTAAAAACACTACACCCTCACAAACTCCCCTTGAGTACCTTGATCCCCATTGGCCCTTTTTTCAATTATAAAGGAATTCCCAATACTATTCTAGCATGTCCAAAGGTCAGTTGTCAATCTCTCCAGTCCAGCTGGTGAATCTGGGAATCTTGAGGCAATGTTACAACTGCCTCATGTACACAGACAACCCTCTCCTCCACCCAACAAATTCCAACACATGTGAGAGATGCAACCATATAGCTAAACTAGAGGCTAAGCTCTTTCAACTCAGTACCGGCATAACCAGTCAGGAGGAGAATGAAACCACACTCACTACAATTCCAGTCTCACATAGACCTACCACAACAGCAAATCAAACACATAAACACACTAAAACATACTCAGAGGCTCTAAATAAAAGTCTGCCTAAGCAGCAGAGACTTCCAAAGCAGACACCCAAGCAATCACTACCCCAAAACAAAACACGTGCAACACATAGCTCACAAAGCCAGTGTGCCGAACAGTCAAAGCCCTTAAGGCTAAACAACACACCTGATACACTTGTAATAGGTGACTCTATCGTCAGGCACACTGACGTCCCGCTCACCAGGCTGAACAAGGAGAAGGTCACGGTGAGCTGCCTGTCGAACACTAGGATCCGCCACATAACACAAGCACTCAGGTCACTCCAAGGCAAGTACAAATATGACTCAGTCATTGTCCATGCTGGTGTGAATGACCTTAGACGTACCTCCCTGGACTACATGAAAAGAGACATAGAGGAGATCTCTGAGCATGTAGCCCAGGCCAGTATGACCCTGACCTTGAGTAGCATCTTACCCTCACCAAGAATGATGCCACAATATGAAGACAAGATGATCAATTTCAACAATTGGCTTAAGTATTGGTATCATTCAAAGGGGATCCAATGCCTGTCAGCCTGGGATGACATGCTCGACAAGCCACGATGCTTCGCTAGGGACGGCTTGCACCTGTCACCCCTGTGCTTTCAGATATTGGCAAAGACTCTTGCTACCCCCATAGTGCCTTTTTTAGGCAAGGCTCAAAAGACAAACCCACCTCCATAGGTATCACAAGGGATAAGAAACTAAGAGTAATGCTACTCAACGCCAGAAATCTAAACATCAAGATGCATGCACTCGAAACTCTCCTTAGCATGAAGAACATCGATATCTGTGCAGTAACAGAAACCTGGATCAAGGCTCCCGAGAGCACCCCAGCACTACCAGGTTATACCTCATTCCATGCTTTTCGGCCTCAAAACTTGGACCGAACCACAAAAGGAGGGGGAGTATCAATATTTGTCAAAGATACCCACACCTCCCGGTTGGTGGCACAGCACGAAGCATCAGGGACCATCCATGTGCAACTAACAGTGGGTAAAACTGCCTTCCAGTTTATAGCCTGCTACAGACCACCTTCCCAAACCCAGGAACCCCACTCGGCCTTCCTGAGAACACTGGAAAATATGAAGGTCTCTCCAAACACCATTATATTGGACGACTTCACCTACCCAAACATAGACAGGGAGCATTACTCTAGCTCCAACACCTTAGCCCAAAGGTTCCTAGAATTTATAAATTCAAATGCTATGGAACAACTTGTTACCACTCCCACAAGAGGGGAAAACATATTGGACCTGATCATCACCAACATGGGGACTCTATGCTCCAGACCAGAAGTGTATCCCTCATTGGTAAGATCAGACCATAAACTGATCTCACTGGATATTCACATCCCGACCCCACCTCCTGCCCAGAAAACCACAGTGAAAAACTTCTCTAAAGCAAATTTCACACTCCTCAAATCCAAAGTGGAATCCTTCAAAGCCCCCGGGCCTGTGGAAAATATGGCCCAGACCGCAGAATCCTTTATAAACGCATTCTATGAACACCTTCAGGAATGCATGGATCATGCAATCCCAAATAAAACCAAGACCAAATCCTCCAAAGGCAGACGTCCTGTCTGGTGGACACCAGCCATAAACAAACTATACAATAGAAGGAGAAAGCTACTACATGAAAGAGCAAAATCCCAAAAAGGGAAGGCATCTCTGATCAGTATTAGCAAAATCTACGGGCACTCATAAAATCGTCTAAGGCCAGCTTCGAGAGAAAAAGTGCACAGGACACTAAGGATAATCACAAGGCTTTCTTTAGTTATGTTAGGAACCTGGGTGGGAATTCCCAGATATGCTCAGAATTAGTCCAAAATGACAAAAAATACACCGAACCCACAGACATTGCCAACATCCTAGCTGACAGGTTCAGCGCAAACTTCTCCCCCCTCTCCCCACCAAAAGGGCAAATATCTATCCCAGTAGAATGCTGCCCCCCCTGACATCTCAGATGCTCAAGTAAGAGCCGCCCTCTCCAAAGCAAAAAACACAGCATCAATGGGACCAGACGGTGTCCCGGGCTGCATCCTACATGAACTCCAAGAAGAGCTAAACCCAAACATAAAACTACTGTTCAATCTCAGCCTTATTACAGGATATGTACCCAAAGAGTGGAGTACAGCAACAGTGGTCCCTCTCCACAAAGGTGATGCCTCAACGGATCCTGGAAACTATCGCCCCATAAGCCTGACTAGCTTGGTCTGCAAAGCTATGGAAAGGATCATCATGGACCTCATAAATAAAGATATTGGGGACCTACAGACACTGGATCCTACCCAGTTCGGCTTTGTTAAGGGCAGATCCTGCCTCTTACACCTGGTCAATTTCTTTGAAACAGTCACCAAGGCCATTGACGAGGGGAAGGTGGTCCACACAGCCTACCTGGACCTCGCAAAAGCCTTGGATACTATACCCCACTCGGGCATTATAGAAAAGCTCACCAGCTTAAATATAAACCCCTATGTCACTAGATGGGTTGCAAACTGGCTCAAGGATAGAACCCACATGGTTAGAATTGCTGGAGCCATGTCAGACTCCAAACCAGTTACAAGTGGCATCCTACAAGGCTCAGTCCTGGGACCTCTCTTGTTCAGTATATATTTCTCGGAGGAACAGGCCAACATGGAAGAACTGTGGCTGACCAAGTTCGCAGATGACTGCAAACTGGGCACCATAATCGACTCTCCAGCCGACACAAGCATCCTCCAAAAGGGCCTCATAGAAACAGACAACTGGTGCCAGAGCCATGGCCTCAAGCTAAATGCCAAAAAGTGTATAGTCATCCCCTTTGGCAAAAACAAAGTGCCAACAAATTACCACATAGGTGGTAATCCATTAAGTACAGAAGTAATTAGGGACCTGGGGACCCAAGTTGATAGCAATCTCTCATTTGACAACCACGTGACCAAAGTGGTTAGAAAAACATTTTATATAGCCCACCTAATCATGAAGGGATTCACATCTAGATCAGGGGAGGTCATCGTGCCTCTTTACTCATCCCTCATCAGGCCCATAATTGAGTACAATGCCCCTTTTGGGATGTACCTTACCAGATACCTGTAGCAACTGGAAAGACCCCAAACGTACCTCACCAAGAGGATCTAAGGGCTCAAACAGATGCCATATGCTGCCCGGTTAAAGAAACTCCAGCTCTACTCAGTGGCATACCGACTGCTCAAAGGCGATCTGTGCCTGACGTATAAAGCCATGTCCAACCCGGAATTAATGGACATGCTGCACCTCAGAAAATCCAAATCCCATCGAGCTACGCGCTCGAGAGACTTGAACCTCAACACTGAAATAAATAGGACATGCTGGAGGGACAGATTCATAACCCAGAGGCTCCCTTCACTCTGGAATAAAATCCCTGTCCAAGTTAGGCAGAGTCCCTCATTGACTCTCTTCAAGAGGAATCTTGATGAGTGGATGGGAGATCGTAGGTTTACCCCGGGTATCACTTCTGTGTCACTGTTAGACAGAGGCACAGTATACTAACCTCAAAAAAGGGCATAGCAAAATTAATTTAAAATGGGTGGCAAAAGCCAAACACACTCTGCCTAGGCTTATAAATGCCCTAGGGCAGATAGCCTAGTATGAACCTATGAACCTATGAACCTATGAACATATACAAAACAGGCAAGGCAAAACCAATCTGCCAGGTGGACACAGATATATATCAATTACTTTGTGCATATAAACAGCATATACGCTCAGTGTAATAACAAATATCTGTTAATAACATATAATAACACTTTCCACTGATATTTATATAAACACTAATGTTATTCACAGTAAATCCCTTTCCATTACACATACAAAGATGCTTTATGGGAAGTCAGAAATAACATTAGCTTGCTTGAATATCATAGGTGATACTTGTAGATTGCATCCAGTTTTCTCCTTTTCTTTGCCATAATCTTCAAGTATTCATAGCACTGACAGTGAACTATCAGTGAATGAATTTGCAAAATGTGATATTGTATTGTTTGGCAATGCTTGCTAACATGTACTGATAACCAGTTTTTCACTCCTTTTTTCAACATAACCATCATTATATACTGAGCTTACGCAATCTTTATGTTGGTGTAATACATCATCTTTTCCTGTTTGCTGAAGATCTTTCCCGGAACAGAGCCTTGTGCATAGAGCATATACACAGGCTTGAGGAGCAGTGAAGTGAGAAAGGTATGTGTTATAACTTTCCACATTTTTGTCTACATGAATAGTATTAACATCTTTAGATCTTCAGGTTTAGATGTGTATTCTTATGTTCACACTATAAGTCAGAAACCTACCTGTCTAACTAAGTGATCTTCACATCTTTGCAAGAACTGATGGAAATGAAATAATTTGCAGCTATGAACATGCAGAGAGGCAATACACAAATTAACAGGTGTACCAATCTAAGATGACATTTTCTAAGTGTACAGAGATAACTAACCATCTGGATAAAGACCCACCAGTGTACACAGTCAGACTTCCAACTGTCACAGTTTGCAATAAAATATTTGTCTGCACTTGCAACACATAAATAGCCATTAAAGGACTTCCTGTACAAATATGTTATTTAAAGCTACATGTGTACCTTATTTGTTAACAAACTTTTGTGCAATTTTAAACTGCAGATGTAACATGTATTAATCAGCACTCAGTCATACAGCTTTATTAACAGAAGTGTGCGTATATGATGTTCCTAGAAGCTTTGCAGATAACAGATGTGTATAGTCATCCATGGCCTAAGCACTACATGTTGCAATGCACCATAGCCATACTAGATGCATACAACTATGTACCTTATAAGCTACCAAACAAATCTAGATCTTCCATAAGTGATGTGCAATAGTAAATGAATTATTGGCAAAAACCATTAAAAAATGGGCCACAGAGGAATGTAAACTCACACATAAGCAATCGACATTATACTGTCCTATTGCTCATTGTTTAAAAAATGGGCTACACAGGAATGAAAAACCCACACATAAGCAAATAGCATTCATATGGTCTTATTGCTTAACTATTTGAGCTAATGGATATCATATTTTTGTTAATGGCATCAATGGAATAACAATGCAATGTGCATTTATCAGTGTTATAAAACTATCATGTGTCAGCACACTGAGTTTAACTTTCGAAGGTTTGCTTAAAAATAATTGTGTAATAAATCACCATGACATGAATTATTGTACAACCTTTAGTTTCAAACCTATATTTGTAAATCAGGTATGAGTGCAGTTTCCACTTAATGTAATAACCCTAAAGCCATAAGGCAGCATTTACAGATCCACACTTCTAGGGCTTGCATTATGTTTACAAGACTCACACATATTTCACTCATGATGACCTGCATTGATATTACATTCATTATACTGATGAAAGTAGACATGGATTATAAAAGACTGTTGTGATTTTTAAACTTTAATGTTTACTAATGTATGCATTACCCAGAATTTACACATACAGAAGTATACTGTAAGATGTTTCCAGAAGCTAGACATAGGTGTCAGTGCATCATGTACATACTATTTAAAAATCTGTACTATATAAGTTACCAAACCAATATAGATCTTCCATATGTGATGCGCAATAATACATGAATTACTGACAAATTGTTTAAAAAATAGGCTACACAATCCAGTCCACAAATATGTGAATGACGTTCACTTTGCCATATTGCTTAGCCAGTTGAGCTAAGGGATATCACAATTCATTAGATGTTTTAAAAGCAGACATTATGGAATAACAGTAAAATCATTATGTTTGAAGTCAGTATTAATATACATTCCTGTGTAATGTTTACACTGGCCTAGTGTAGTTGTGGATAACTTTAGAATGTGTCGACATGTGACTATCAGCTTTGATGAGCAGAAGAAAATTTACTCCATGTAAATTACTGTGACTGATACAGATACTCATGAAAATCACTTGAAACACAATGGATCACATAAGCAGATATGCTTAGTACAAGCATATATGATAATGTAGGTGTTCAAGTGTGGAGTTTGAAACTTGCCGTAGGCATCAGTGGATGGTGTAGGGCCTTGTCATCTCATCGGCAAAGATTTTCTACATCCCTCTTATGTAGGTCATCATATCAGTTGCAGACATGCACACCAGTCCAGTAGATCACAGTTCATCTGTGGTGCTCCCTCACAATCGGTTCCAGATGTCAAACGTCACAACGTTCTTGGGGTGTGCTCTCCTTTTGTACTTGTGTCATCTGGCTGGTTTCCTCTTCTGTGCAGTTCAGCACCAGGACTCATCAAGCCTCCTCTCCACTGACATTGTCAGTATGGGTGTTGATGCTTTTTATAAAACTGCCTTCCTAAATGCTAACTGAGATCCCACTCAGTTCCCAGATAGCAATAGTATGATAAGAATATGTATCAATATTACATTTTAAAGTAAGTGTAAGACGGCGTCAGACTATTGAAGCACATTATTGCATGTGTTACAGATATTCCCATTTATTGATAACTATTGGGAAGGTGCACTAAGTACTGTACACTTACACTGAGCTATTGGTAAATGCACCGAGAATCAAGAACTTACAAGTATGTTCATTAATGGGATTCCAAAACATTGAATGCTAATGAACCCCATTAATTATGTATGGTGCAAATGTTACTTAAAAGCTGTGTGCCCATAGCTAACATTACTCTGAGATATAGCTAAATCAGAGCTAGCTTCCAGAGATAAGCTGTCACCTGTTTGCACTGTAGGGGTAGAATACAGTGCTATTAATGTATAGTTATGTTCTCAATGTGCTGTGTAAAATAATTGAAACGTTTTTATGAATCTGTTTTTTTTTTTTAATTCTCTGCATTACAATCTGCATAAAGAAGGATGAATAGACTTCCATAATAGGCAGGCATATGGGCACATGTCCATCAGTACCAAGGAGATTTTCCCCATATGCAGTTTTATAGCTACAAACAAACTGCACCATTAAAGTACAGATAAGAACAGAATCAACATATATCCATAGCTAATGCAGAAAAACATGTAAAGTCTGAAGCGTGTTTGTGGAGGCCAACAATTTACATAAGTCGTATGCTCATTGACTGATTTACGGATACTTTCTGATGCTGAATTATATAGTAGTAGTTGTGATAGCATTCAATGGGATATAGGCAATATTAGGATGTCATAGCATTTATGTTATTTCTTGTGCTGATAAGTAGTCAGGAATTCAAGTACTGGAATTGTGGCACATTGGTTATGGTGGCATCCACTTACAGGGATTCAAAACCAATCTCATTATATATGAGCTGTATAAACTTGTTGAATGGATTGACAGCTGTACGCATGTATGTTGATGATGTTAGACTATATGGATCATGTCTTCAGACATGCTTTTAATGTTCGTTCTGATTATCTGTACATGACAGAGAAATACATGACATGGACTTTTTTGCATAGCTATGCGATGTAAATGAGAGGCAAGCCATTTATTTGATACATGCTTTTATCATTGATATGTAAATATGTGTGCCTCGGTAGGAATTCTAAATGTGCATGTCACCCTGCCTTCCAGATGTTGAACTGCAGTAGTACTGACAATTTCTCACATAGAGAAATGAGATTATTTTAGAGGCTCTGCATCAACATGGACGCATGCAGGCGATCAAGTCGTGACACATCTGACAGATGATAAATGCTGTTGGTGGTCACAATGCATCTAGAAAGGTTGGCCGTTGATGATGCTCTGACATACGTGGGTGAGGAATGCCACTGAATGTGGGCCACCATTGCTTTCCCTGTATGAGATAATGATATATTCCTGGAATTCCATCATAACACCTGCCAGGAAAGCCAAATAACTGTGATGGTATTGAGGCAGGTGTTCCAGGATGAACAGGTATGCCCAATGTTCATTGTGCAGCATACACCAATCATCAATGAAGTACATTATTACACAATTCTTGAAGTATTGTTATATTTTTATTACAGCAGCAGAACTACACCATGGATGTGGATGAGCAATGCAAGGTTTATAGCATTTTATTTTACCAATACAATACAGACATGACACTGTAAGCAACATGTGTGAAGTGTTTTTCACTTGCATAGGCCCATTAACATCTGAACATCAGCAATACATGCCTTGTAAATGCCTCCATATCCTGTTATTGTGATCCGTTGTTGCTGTGTGGATCTGCCTCCTGTCATGACTGTGGAGTATATTTTTATTTTTATTTTACATTTGTTGACCGGGCTAGTCTAGCTGGATATATTTCCATTTTCAGTAGAGGCCCGGGGAGAAAAGCTCCACATAAAACATATCAAACAGACATGATAATAATAAACACATAGAATACAAAAAAAGGAAAAAAAAATTGAATAAAAATTGGTAATACAAATGGTATTTGTATAAATATGTATTTTATTTGTATACATTTTATAATTCCATAATGTTACAGTCCTATGGCTTTTCAAAACAACAAGCAGGACTTTCACATAACTCCTATGTATCTAGGGATTTATCTATTTGAATGTCTATGTCTATATATACACATTAGATTTCTTAGTAGGAATGTATATATGTAAATATCAGCTATGATCTAGGTCTATGATCATTATACATAAGGTTCATCTTGATGTGCCATATTTGGATTCAGTGCATCTTGTTACTTAGGATATTTATTATAAGATCCCATGTTAACAGATGTTATTAGATAAAATCTACAAATCTTGTTGTTCATTTATTTAATATAATAAATACCGTCATGTTTCTTAAAGTATGTTATATAGGCTTATATGACTGTGATTTTAGGCATCTCATATATAGTAATTTAATGAAGCTAAAAAAATTTTAACGAAATCATAAAAACTTTTTATAGTATTGATATATATGGGTATTTGCTTGTGCATGTAGATGAATGTATGTCTCGTAGAGATCAACAATATTATGTATATCTATATTAGTTGACATAACATAACAATTAACTGTTTAAGTAACTAACTAATATGCCATGTACTTAATGATATACATTATTTTCAACATCTTGTATGTCATATACACCTACATTTATATATTAGATTTCTATTTGGGCAACGAGAATAAAATTAACAGTTATGTAACTGTTAAAAACAGTACATACACATCGCTTATTTTATCTAGGCTAGTATACATAGCACCTTGAGAAAGAAAAAGAAAGATGCGTTAACAACTTTTTTCCATTGTACATTACTTTATATACTATATTACAGTACAATGTCGTATTAAAAATTGTTAGCTATAAGCTATCCATAATGCGCTCTATGCACTAAATGATTACTATTTACTGCAGGATCAAGCTCCGTTACTGGTTGCCAGGTTCAGCTTGCTTATATTGCATTTACTTAAATCAGGATATACTGCATGACGTAAAGGAGAGACATGCCCATTAAGTGTAAGTTATCGTATAATAACGCTATGTTAAAAACTGTTTAGCTTTAATTTATTTATAATGCATTTCATGCACTTGACATCTACTTTACACTTTATGATCACGCCACACCATTGGCAGTCTGCTTCAGTTTGTTTACGTTGCATTCATGCATTTGACAGTTACTATGCACGAAATTCTAATATCAACATATCAATTTTTAGGATAAAATCAAGTGGTTTATAGTGCCATGTATATCTTTTAAAAAATGCTGTTTAAATAGATTGATCAAAAATGATGTTTTAAAGCAGTGATCGTATTTGTTTGTGACTATATCAAATGCGCGTTTCCTTATTCAGGATATTGATGGTTTAGTTATTTCAACTGTTGGTGAATCTTCACAGTTTGATTAATTAATTGATTAGATAACTAATTGTCAATTAAAGTTACTCTTCCCGCCTTAGTCAGTTTAAATAAGGGAGAGTTTTGTATGTTTTTTATATCTGAAGAAGCTTAGGCTGTCCTACGCGAAAGCGCTCATTTGTTTGTCCATGGAATAAATCTTTTTTACTTTTATTACGGAGACTTTGCAAGTGGATTATTTGAACTTTTATTTTGTGATCGTGGTTAGACTACCGTTTGCTGCTATACTATCATCATTTATCTTGTGACGGTGAGCCTATTTAGTATTGGAGCTGTTTCTTGTTTTTTTGGGTTTCCTTGACCGTTTTGTCACAGCTCCATACCCACGATGGAGACAGCAGATATATGAATTACATTAACGACCGGAGACGAGGGACACCACCAGATCATGGGAGAACATTATACATCACGATGGGAACCCTTTATTGGCTCTGGATTTTGCAAATACCAACGAAGCTGTTAGCAGTTCAAGTAATGGTGAGAATTTAAATGAATTCTACACTTTAAGTAAATCATTTGAAGATGACTTGTATAGATTGCAATGTCTGGTGTGGCAAAGGCTACATCTAGAAGCCTGTCTACATTTCAAGGTGGCTATCCCCAGCAGGACTTGAATATAGACTTGGGCTTCAGATATATGAAATTACTTATACAGTATTTTCAGCCATCAGAAATTGAGTTACGCAACAAGGCAGACACTACTTACAAAGAGCTAATTGAGCGCTTTAGCTCGGATTTTTGTATAAATAAATTGAATAACATTTGCACGCAAGTCAATGCTTTTAGCATTAGACTTAAACAAATTAAGCAAAAGAAGTTAATGAGAGATCATAATGATTTTCAATGTGGCCAGATCTTTGTTTGGCCTAGAACTCACAGCAATGACATTAACAATGAAGTAGCTTCTTCAGCCAATCATCTGGTATCGAAGAATGTAATGAACAATCATACATTGACTGCATCTCTACCAGATATTTCACCTTCATCTATTCCTAGTTTGCTGGAAAATAGAGAACCTGCGCTAGTTACACAAACTGGCATCAATAACCCTGTAGATTCTATGGGCACTGATACCCCTCCACCCAATCAATTAGCACTCTTAGATAAGAACGTTGCTTCTATGCTTGGGGCCATACCTAAGGCTCCAACTAATGACAATGCTCGTTTTTTACCTTACCCTGTCAAGCAGAATTTCCAGAACAGGGGGCGATCGAACAGCAGAGGCCCAAGAAAAAGAAAGCTATCAGGGGAGAGATTCGGACAGACAAGGAGAACAAGGCATTGACTGACCTGGTTTATAATTTCTCTGACGTGGATTTGGATGATACAGAAGTTAACATCTTAAACAAAGGCCTTAACTTCATTCCAGCTTGCCTTGGCATTCTGAGTGAAACGCTTATTGATTTAAGACTCTTTTGTCGTAGGCTGTCTTTAAAATTATTGTTTAAAGATCAACAACAGGTCAACACCTATGACAGTAAGTCACTCCAGTTTAAACCCAAGAGTAACTTTATACCAAATATGCCTGGTCATATAGAGTGTTTTTTGAAGCTTTGTGAAACAGATTTTTACACTCTTTTTTTCCACTAAAGCAAATAAGGCAGCATACTACAATTTAACTTTATTTGAAAACAAGTCACTCAATGACCTTAAACATAGGAATGATATAATTGTTAAACCTGCCGATAAAGGTGGTGGGGTAGCAGTAATGAACACTTCTGATTATATAGCAACCATGCTCTCTATGCTTACTGACCTAGATACATATAAAGAAATACATATTAAAGAGGTTGATCAAATTATTTATAACATCCATGATACCCTATATGATTTGGTCATGTGTAGGCAGATTAGTAAAGAGATTTACAAGTTTTTTCATATTGAAAATCCAGTTCTACCCATCATTAAGGGTTTGCCTAAGATCCACAAGAATATAGCCCCCATACCCATGAGACCTATTGTATCAGGGGAGGACTGGGCAACCTATAACATCTCCACCTTTATTGAACATTTACTGAAACCTATTGTTGGGTCATTCCCATCCATATTGAGAGACACGTATCGGCTGCTAGATTATTTAGATAACATAACACTTAATATTGATCAATATGAATATCTTCTCATCACTTTAGACGTCAAAAATCTATTTACTTGCATACCTAATGATGCAGGTATACAATCTATTCATGATATACTCACCAATGAGTCAACATATAGTAGTGACAGAAACATTCTCATTTGTCAACTGCTAGATTTGGTGTTGAATAATAATGTCTTTGTGTTTGGTGAGAAATGATACTTGCAGAAATGGGGTGTTGCCATGGGCACACCCTGTGCTAATTCATACGCAAATTTGGTGGTTTTAGACTGGAAGATAAATCATGTATTTACACATCCCATGTTCAGCAGGGTCAAGATGTATAAACGCTTTGTAGATGACATTCTAGTCATCTGGGAGGGTACACAAACAGAATTCAATTTATTTTGGTCAGACATAGAATCCACTACCTCATTTCTTACGTTCACACAAGAAAGCTCTGCAGTATGCATTCCATTCTTAGATGTGTTACTCACAATTAGTGATATTAGACGAGTCACATCTTCCCTATATAGAAAATCAGTTTGGAAAAACACGATACTTAAGTATGATAGTATGCACCCCAGATATACATTCTCTGGTATTATTAAAATACAATTTATAAGAATAAAGAGACTCTGTAAAGAAAAGCATTTATTGCTAACAGAGGCTGACCTGATGGAATCTTTGTTTAAAGACAGAGGATACAATTTGAACATGGTGAAGGACATCAGATCCATGGTATTGGATCCCGAGACATCTACCACTCCTAACATTAATTATAATTATAAATGTAGAACACGATTCAATACACACTTCTCGGGCAAATTGCTCAGATATACCATCAAATATATGAGTGATGTTAAGAGCATTCAAGGGGTGGTTTCACGTAACTGGAATGTCCTAACCATGGATAGTGCAACTAGAGAACTAGTAGGAGAAAGACCCAGATTTCTATATAGAAACTGTAGCAATTTAAAAAGGATTCTATGTAAAGATCCATCACCTGGCACAACTATCACTGCTCCCAATAGGACACATCTAGGAACTTTTCCATGTAATAACTGCAATAGATGTGGATACATCACTTCCACTCAGGAATATTTTCATCCACATATGAATTACAGGTTCTTTCCTAGATTTATTGCCACTTGTGACATGAAGAATGTGATATATCTTGCTCATTGTTTAGGATGTGAAGCCTTCTATGTAGGCCTTACAAAAAGAAAACTCAGTGACAGGATTTACAATCACCTGTATGACATCAGGAAGGGCAATGAGAACAACGCACTGGCCAAACATGACAGAGCATCCTACACATTCTTCTTTTCAGTTTCGAGTGTTAGAAGTAGTAGCTTTAAATCCAAGAGGTGGTGATGAAGTGAACAGGTTGGCCAAGGCTGAATTAAATTGGATTCTGAAACTGGGGGCACACTTACACCCAGGTTTGAATAACTTTATTTCCATCAAACCCATACTTTAATGTATCCAAATATATATACAGACTAGAATACCTCTATTTCCTTGTGACTCACAAGGAAATACATTAGAGTGTTATATACATCTTTGACACAAAACCTCGTCAGTACAATACATTTCTTGAACATATCTCTATTAAGCCATTGGAATACATCTAATGTAGATTCTCATAAGCTAATAGTATATATACAATGGTTGATATTTATGACAATCAAGATCTTCACATTCAATGAAGATTCATTATTTGTCATTTTATTGATATCCTATCAATTTTATAATTCCATAATGTTACAGTCCTATGGCTTTTCAAAACAACAAGCAGGACTTTCACATAACTCCTATGTATCTAGGGATTTATCTATTGGAATGTCTATGTCTATATATACACATTAGATTTCTTAGTAGGAATGTATATATGTAAATATCAGCTATGATCTAGGTCTATGATCATTATACATAAGGTTCATCTTGATGTGCCATATTTGGATTCAGTGCATCTTGTTACTTAGGATATTTATTATAAGATCCCATGTTAACAGATGTTATTAGATAAAATCTACAAATCTTGTTGTTCATTTATTTAATATAATAAATACCATCATGTTTCTTAAAGTATGTTATATAGGCTTATATGACTGTGATTTTAGGCATCTCATATATAGTAATTTAATGAAGCTAAAAAAATTTTAACGAAATCATAAAAACTTTTTATAGTATTGATATATATGGGTGTTTGCTTGTGCATGTAGATGAATGTATGTCTCGTAGAGATCAACAATATTATGTATATCTATATTAGTTGACATAACATAACAATTAACTGTTTAAGTAACTAACTAATATGCCATGTACTTAATGATATACATTATTTTGCAACATCTTGTATGTCATATACACCTACATTTATATATTAGATTTCTATTTGGGCAACGAGAATAAAATTAACAGTTATGTAACTGTTAAAAACAGTACATACACATTGCTTATTTTATCTAGGCTAGTATACATAGCACCTTGAGAAAGAAAAAGAAAGATGCGTTAACAACTTTTTTCCGTTGTACATTACTTTATATACTATATTACAGTACAATGTCGTATTAAAAATTGTTAGCTATAAGCTATCCATAATGCGCTCTATGCACTAAATGATTACTATTTACTGCAGGATCAAGCTCCGTTACTGGTTGCCAGGTTCAGCTTGCTTATATTGCATTTACTTAAATCAGGATATACTGCATGACGTAAAGGAGAGACATGCCTATTAAGTTTAAGTTATCGTACAGTAACGCTATGTTAAAAGCTGTTTAGCTTTAATTTATTTATAATGCATTTCATGCACTTGACATCTACTTTACACTTTATGATCACGCCACACCATTGGCAGTCTGCTTCAGTTTGTTTATGTTGCATTCATGCATTTGACAGTTACTATGCACGAGATTCTAATATCAACATATCAATTTGTAGGATAAAATCAAGTGGTTTATAGTGCCATGTATATCTTTTAAAAAATGCTGTTCAAATAGATTGATCAAAAATTATGTTTTAAAGCAGTGATCGTATTTGTTTGTGACTATATCAAATGCGCGTTTCCTTATTCAGGATATTGATGGTTTAGTTATTTCAACTGTTGGTGAATCTTCACAGTTTGATTAATTAATTGATTAGATAACTAATTGTCAATTAAAGTTACTCTTCCCGCCTTAGTCAGTTTAAATAAGGGATAGTTTTGTATGTTTTTTATATCTGAAGAAGCGTAGGCTGTCCTCTGTAGCTCATTTGTTTGTCCATGGAATAAATCTTTTTTACTTTTATTACGGAGACTTTGCAAGTGGATTATTTGAACTTTTATTTTGTGATTGTGGTTAGACTACCGTTTGCTGCTATACTATCATCATTTATCTTGTGACGGTGAGCCTATTTAGTATTGGAGCTGTTTCTTGTTTTTTTTGGATTTTCTTGTTTTTTTGGTAATACAAATGGTAATAAGATCAATAAAAAATTAAGGCACATAATCAATAATAGACATGACTAGGATTAAATCAGATTCACAGCATCTTACTTAATACTAACAGGCTATATCTTAAGGCTTCTGCTATAAAAGGAAAAAGTACAAGGAGGAGGAGAAGTAAAAGGAGTAGTGTTAGGTAAAAAGAAGGGAGGTGAAAGTAGTTAAGAAGTAAGAGAAAAAAGGGGTAGCAAGAGGAGATAGGAGAGGAGAGAGAAGTAGGTAGAGCAAACAGGATTAGAAGGAGGCAGAAAGATAGATAGTAAGTATAAGCACTCAGGGTTAGAGGTCAGATAAGGGGGTGGGGAGAGAAATCAGTCTGGTGTGTTACATGAGCATAGCCAGTGATTTTGGAAGTACAGTTTGATTTGTTGTTTGAAGAGGGGTAGAGATGTGATAAGAGTTAAATCCCTAGGTAGCAAATTCTAAGCTCGGCCTACAGTATTACTAAATAGAGAGTCTCCAGCAAGGTTGTGAGCCTTTATAGGTTTGGTCAAGAATTTACAAGCGGAACAAAGGAAGGTAAGATTATTATAAGGGAGTAAAAGCTGTGATAGTATAGGGGTGTTCTCAGGTTGGTATAGAATTTTGTTGGCAATAGTAAGTTGTGAGATTATAATATAGTTTTGTAGTTCAAGCCAGCCTAAGAGTTTCAGGTTAAGGCAGTGATGGGTTCTGAAAGGGTTACCAGTGGCGAAGCGGGCAATGTTATTATAGCAAGTTGCTAGTTTGTTTAGGTTAGTTTTCTTGAGGTTAGTGAAGATAGGAGAGGCATAGAAGAGAGTAGATAATAGATGGGAGTGGGCAATAGTAGCTCTAGCTGATGGGGTGAGGAATGGTTTAATACGGTATAAGGATCCTATCTTTCTATTTACTGATTTGATAGTGTTGTTGATGTGTTGATCAAAAGAGAGATTGTTATCAATGGTTATTCCTAGCAGTGTAGTTGTAGAGTCTGGAGAGATGACAGTGTTGTTGTTTGACAAGATGGAGAAATTAAATGGAGGGGTACGAATAGTGGGGGTGAAGAGAAGAAGTTTTTTTTTTAGCATTAAGGAGAAGATATCGTCTAGAAAACCATGTTTCTACAGTGTTAAAGATATTTTGGGTTTGTGAGATTAGATCAGAGGAGGAGGAGGATGCTGAGCAAATAATAGTAGAGTCGTCTGCATATTGAATACAGGTGGCTTGAGGAATTGCAGAGTGGAGGTCATTGATGTAGAGGGAGAATAGAAGTGGACCAAGAATAGAGCCCTGAGGAACTCCGATAGAAATGGACAGTAAGGAGGAGATATGGTTGTCCCAGAGAACAGCTTGTTGTCTGTTGTTGAGATAAGAACTAAACCATTTGATGGTAAGAGTGTCAAATGAGAGGGATTTAAGGATGTTAACTAAGGCAGAGTGGTTAACCATGTCAAATGCTTTTGAGAGTTCAATGAATAAAGCAGAAGAGAAAAGATTATTGTTGCGATTGTTGTTAATGGTATCTATAAAAGAAAGGAGAGCAGTAGTGGTGCTATGGTGGGGTCTAAAGCCATGTTGACAGTTAGCTATAATATTGTGTAAAGAGAAATACTGTACAAGTTGCTGATGAATACATTTCTCCATAATCTTTGCTAAAGGTGAGAGAAGGGCAATTGGTCTAAAGTTGGAGTAGTCAATACAGTTTTCGCCTTTGTGTAGTGGGATAATATAAGAGACTTTCCAGATATCAGGGATAGTTCCCTCTTGGATGGTCCTATTTATGAGTATAGCTATTGGGTAAGCAATTTCTTTGGCTGCTTTTTGCAGAAAAAGGGAAGGGAGTTTGTCAGCAGAGGGGGTACAGGGTTTCAGTTTAAAAATAAGTCTATAGATGAAAGAAGTAGAGATAGGTTGTAGAGAGAAGTTATAAGAAGAGTCTACTAGATTGTTTGGAGGATAGAAGTCATTAGTGTTCAGTTGTTTAGCAAGAGATTGAATAGTTTCGGTGAAGAAAGAGTTAAAAGCATTAGCAGTTTGGTAAGGGGTGTCTGGGTCAGCATTTAGTGGGGAGGGAGTTTTTGCTGTTCCTGGGGATAGGAGTCTATTGATAGAGGACCAGAATTGTTTGGGTTTATTGGAATGTGTTTCTTGAAGTTCACAGTAGAACTTTCTTTTATCATTGATAATAGCTTTTTTGGTAAGGTTTCTAAGTTGGCGAAAGTGAACACATTATTGTTTTTATGACATTTTAACATCATCACAAGACATGGGCCAAAATCATCTGGTACAAGCACACCTGGTAAGGTTGTTCATGCTGTTGATATTGTGTGGTACTGTTTTGCACACTTGTGGTCTATGATACTAATGTTGGCTTCTTCTCTACACTGGTACTTCTGTATGATGTGTGCTCTGATTGTAAAGTATCTGTATCCATATTCTGATACTGTGATCCATAGTGGATGTGTGGCTCTACCTCCTGTTATGACTGTGGATTATACTCGCATGGTTCTTTATTTGCCAATTTGTACTACAGGATCCCCATTACATCACATGATATAGTCCCCAACCAGGGAGGACATATCTGGTAAGGCTGTTTAGATTTTTGCTTACTGTTCACTACTGATAATTACATATTACCCTTCATGACTAATGTGGTCTTGTTCACCTGCAAAGGACATCTGAAATCAGAACATCATCTTCTCCCATTTTCTGTCAAGTTATACCTCAGGTTTAATGTTACATGATGTCTTGCATGTGCTTACTATTGAGTGGTGTACAAGTATTTTTTACATGACAGTATAATTTAAATCCTCACCACTGTCAATGAAGTAAGAGGGGGACAAGTCAAGAAGGTCTTGACTACTTGTAATGAAATTATCTGTTATATGTGATTGGTTTGTAATTGACTTTCATATCTTTGTTATATGGGGTCCTTGAATTGCTACAGGCAAGACTACCTGATAAACCATATAATCATTGTCAGTGGTATGCTACTTCTTTTGACTTCAATGAATGTATATGAATGTATATGACATGTCTCATGTGTCTCTTTTTACAGGACATCCACTACCTGCCTATCCCAGTATCCCATCAACAGATTCTGAAGTGGGATGTTATGTGTCTCACTCTGAAATTATGGTCAATGGCACATGGGCCACTGAATTAGGTACATTATCGGGCCCAGAAGGTGACATATGTGGTTCATGTTCTAGCCTCCAGTAGGGAGGATTATGTGCCTGGCCCTTCTGATGATGTGAGGACATCAGAGGATGGACATGATGATGACCATGACCTGCTGCCTCATGCAGAGCCTGATAATGATACTGACTCTTCCCCACAATGAACCACTACTGTCCATCAGGCTACTTGTGGGAGTGTAGCTGATACCATGGATGCATATCAGAGGGTCTCTGTCCACTATTGAGGGCAAGTAAACATTTACAGTGATGTCATGGCTCTGACCTCTTATGCATATGCTTGCGTCAGCTATCATGTAGCACACAAGCTCATGAGAGCAGACATGGTGAAGTCATCTGTTGCACACCCTGTTGAAAGCCTTGTTACAGCAGTCTAGACCAGTGCTGTAGTATGAAGAAGCTGTTATCTGCCCTAAAAGTACTGAGCAGATTACTTCCAGTGGGGAGAGTCACACTCTCTTTCTTAGACCCACACATAGCCCTTTGACATCAAAGTCTGTGCTGCAATATGCAGTCAGATCTGCTGTTGGTCACTTAGCTGTGGGCCCAGCAGCCAAGTCCAGAAAAGCACATCCCACTATTGCTCCATTCCTACACACACAGTCTCCCAGCATGCTAGTGACACTACATCCAGCTCCTCAGTACAGCACCATAGGCAGAGTTTTTCTAGATGTGGCAGGGCAGCTAGGACCACGGTGTAAGCAGGCGGCATGGGTGCCCTAGACTGTGTTAGAGTAACACTGAAGTTTGATCCAATGTGCATGCTTTTGTGTCATTCTGATGTTGTGGCAATATTGACTACTATGCTGACCACTGATTAATCAATATGAAGGCTTTTTTTCAATGTCTGATACCATAGGGTTTTTCTGATAATTTTTCTGACACAGGTGACTAGCCTCCAGTTGTGATATGTTGTACTTATTTATCATTAGTATATATTAGCACAGATCTTGAAAATAGCAATGTTCTGTACAATAGTATCCATGCTTCTATGTTTGACATATAGCATATATTTAAATGGATAACAGGATGTTATGAGGATCTGCTGTTAACCGGATTCTCCTCATGTGGGGTGGGGTGCCTCTGCTAATTATATATACTAACTTTGAGATTGTACTACAGTAGGGAAACAACTGATTTCCTTATCACTAGCATACCTGTAAGTCCATACTAACTTCCATTCTGTGTATTTTGGCCAACTATGGCTATGCCATGATATTCTTTCCAATGATGTGCATTTTCAATGAAAAGGAGTTTCTCTGGATATTGTTTGAGGATAAGCGGTTCGCTGGAATTACCTTTTGATGAGCAAACGTAGAGCCATGTCTTTCCATTACTTGTGCTCTGTGATACTGTTCTGGGGAATCACATGGTCATCACTGCTTAGTCTGTGTACATTTGTATTTGTGGCTTCTCAAGATTCAAGACTATGTGACAGATGTTGTCTTGTTGTCTGAACTATGATAAAAGTCTGAATATTCTGTATTTCTTTTTACCCCCTGTGTCCTACTGATCATTCTTTAACAGATCTGATAGCTCAACATCAGACATCTGGGGCTCTTAGGGCAGGTCACCCACACCTGCAGTTGGCAGGCAAACATGTTTTGATGTTATCATGTTATGAAGTATGGCACATACAATGACCGTCTCTGACGCCTTTTCTGGTATGCATAATAGTCAACCCCCAGATATGTCCAAACATCTGAATCTTGCTTCCAACAAGACAAATGCATGCTTATTGGTGTTTCATGTCATGGTGTATGGTGTATGCTCTGTTGTAGGCATCCTCATCACAGTTCATGGGGTTTTGTATGGTGTTATTAGCCAAGGCATCAATGGATAACTACAATCACCTGTTTTCAGACGATGAGAAGGAAAATTTGATCATCTTGGTTCCTGTGGCAGTGCCTGGCTACTGCTTACCATGAAGCAGGATCATGTATTCAGCTAGTAGGAGTTCCTCTGGTATTTCACCATATAGGAAAGCAGATATCAGGACACTTTCCCTCCATATCGCTGCATCGTGCACACTACTGGGGTGTGTTGCCAAGATATTAATAATGAGGTCATCTGCAGAGCACACCACCTGACAGTTGAGCGATAGTCATCCCTTTCTATTGATGTACCATTCAGCATTAGATACAGATGATGTTTTGACTGAGTCACTGGTGCAGTCGGTTGCACCAAGGATAGGGGAACTTTGCTATGGCATGCAACTGTTGCATGACATTTATGATCCCCGTGGCTGTTGTTGGAAAGTGGATATATTCATAAACCTTGGTGCAGACTGCTTCCAGTAACTGTGAAAGAATGCAAATGACAACTGTATGAAACATTCCTACTGCAAGTGTATATGCCCCTAAAATGTCCTTGAGACCAATTTACCCACATTCAGGCACAGATTTGTTTCTATCAATACTGGATTACCCCGCAGACTGTGAGCATATATGTGTATTTCTCACATCCTGTACCATCTCTCTATCTAATCTAAATTATCTATTTATTATTTCCTGGTCAGACAGCTGCCTTAACAGTAGCCTCGCTCTGAGCCTGGATGGCTATCTTCTGGGATCATCCTCTGTTACAGACTGCGGGACCCCAGCCTGCTGTAGTGCATTAAATGCTAGTTGCCTTTTTGTTTAAGATATATTTGACTTTCTTCCCAATGGTTATAACATCCTCAGAACTGATAAGAGTATCTAGCTGTGGTGGTGGGACTGCCATTTTGGTTTAAAGACAATCTTAAATTGGCACAACTTCATTCTACTCCAACTGATATCCCTAACTCAGAAGTTTCAGTAGCATGCCGAGATATGAATAATCATAAGTCCATTATCTTTATAGTGATCTACCTGCCCCTGCTAATAACCTCCAAATATTGAAAATATCCTTAAATGGGTCTCTAAAACTTCAGCCATGAAACCATTATACTTGGACGTTTTAATCTTGACTAGATTACTGAATCTTCTAAACCCCGTACTAACTTTATAAATATGTATAATTTCTGTCAAAAAATTAACCACCCTACATGCATTGACAAACACATCAACAGGCAATCCATTCTTGACTGGATTTTAACAAACAAATCCAATATTAGCTATGATGCTGGGTGTCTCCCTGACACACTAAGTGACCACTTCCCTACCTACTTGATTAGAAAACATACACACAATTCCTGCAACATTTCATTTCACTACATTTACAATAAAAACACTTTTCCTACCTTATTTAATACTCTTCTTCAACAATATGACTGGGCACCTCTAAAAATTCTTCAATTAAACCATACAGTACAGTACTTCAGTAGTGCTTTCCTACAAATACTTAATGATCTAGCTCCAACTGAAAAATGTGCACCAAATCCAAACAGCTTTCCTGGTTGTCAAAAGACACAATTCTTCTAATAAAACAAAGTGACAGAGTCTAGTATCTCCTTCAGAATGCTGAAGAAAAAGCCCATTGTTAAGAAACTTCTTTATTAAAACAACAAAGCTTTCAGGTCTACACCCTTTCTCAATGTGAATATAAAACATGGGCCGGATTCACGAAGTCTTGCACAGAGTCTAAGAGTAGAGTAAGACTCCAGACAGCCAATATGTCTGCCGAGCGATCCATGAACAGCCGGCAGGGGCGTGCATGAGAGCTCCTAAAACGACTCTTGCACAGACAGTGTTAGGTTATGCAAATTACCTCATTTGCTGCTGAAAGCTATGCAAATTAGGTAAATTTGCGATCCAGGAAACACTAACCTGTCTGAGTAAGAGTAGTGTTATTTGCAGAAATGTACTCCATTGGTAATTGAGTACCGCTCTGCAAATAGCAAAACGGAACAATGACAGCTCCAAATAAAGGATGCATCCAGTTGAGGAAGCATGCCAATGGCCAAATATAAGGCCATTGGCATTTATATGTGTTGCAAAATAATAAAAATATTTTTTTTCCCCGATATCTGATGTTTAAGCATAGCGCAGTCTAAAAACCAGAAAAAGAAAATAAAAGCCAAAAATAGGCATTTTATTAAAAATATCCATCTGCCATGCAGGTGAATGGCAGGATGAAGACAACATGGCTACTGAGTAGTGGTTGCTAAGGGCGGAAGCTCAGTCTGAGAAATGTAACCAAGCATTAGTAGACAACCCTATGCAAATGAGTATAAGGATAGTGAATCCCAATTTTCCCTGCCATGTGAACCATGTCTCTAGAGTGTAAGAGTAGGATTAGGGGAGTAACAGAGTAGAAGATAGGTGACATCATGAGGGGGTATGTATCAAAGACTGTAAGCTTATTGGAGCAGAGTGGCATGTGTTTGCTGTGAGTTACTCAGGACTGGAAGAGGCATGTCTACAGTTGTCTGAACTGAAACCCAGAAACCGAAGGTGTACGCCGTGGCTGCCACCAAAGTTTATTGCAAAGATGCTTACACTGTGTGCGCACGCGTGTGCATGCCTGTAAACCCATCTAAGCCTGTGTGTGCGTGTGTGTGCCCATGTAAGCCTGTGTAAGGCTGTCTAAGCCTGTGTGTGTGGATGTGCACCCACCTAAGCCTGTATAAGCTTGTGTGCACGCGTGTGCACTCGTGTGTGCATGTTTGCACTTGTTTGTGCGGTGCTGCCCCCTGTGGAAACAGAAAGGGAAAAGGAAGGAAAAGTAGTAGTAGGAAGTTAACCAAGGAGAAGTAGCAGAGCTGCCAGGTGAAATCAATCAGAATCAGCCAATTCCACAGGCAGTACACTAGCCCAGCACAGTCCAGCACTTAGAACTCTGCAAACAACATTCCCCCATGTTTTACTCAGAAACACTAGAACACTGCAGTATACAAAGAGAAGTGAAAACTTAAAAAGCTTAACTGAGACAAAAAAATGTTAGGGGCTGCCATTGCTATTATAAGGCAACATATACAAGATGCTGAGGGTGGTGCCATTGCGAATTTTGCTGAGCAACCCACAGTGAAGAGACGGAGAAGAGTGTACAGACCCAGGGTAACCTACCAGGGGCTACATGAGCTGGAGATAGTGGAGTGCTATAGAGTGGACAGAGAGCTCCTGCAGCAAATTGTTGAGCTGTGCAGGCCACGTCTCACACACAGAACCAATAGAGGGGAACCCATCCCAGTGGAAACCAAGTTATGTGTTGGCCTAAGAATACTAGCAACAGGTACCTTCCAAAGACCAACCGGTGACATGATGGGGATTTCACAGGCATCAGCATCCAGGGTACTGCACCAGTTCCTGAATGCCATGTCAGCACATGTTGGTGATCATGTATATTTCCCCAATTCCCGTGAGGTATTGGCCAGCAATATGCATCTCTTCCAGCAAATAGCGGAATACCCTGAGGTAGTGGGTGCAATTGACTGCACGCACATACACATCAAAGCACCAGCCGGTGAATGGGGTAGGCCCTACATCAACCGCAAGGGCTTCCACTCCATCAACTGCCAGGTCATGTGCGATGCCCAGGGCATACTACTGAATGTGTGTGCTGGCTGCCCTGGAAGCTACCATGATTCTCATCTCTGGCATCTGATGCAGCTGTACCAGACATTTGCCATTGGGGACATCCCTGACGGTCACCTAGTAGGGTATGCTGGATACGCACTGGTGCCGTGGATGATGACACCCATCAGAAATGCACACACACCTGAACAAGGACTCCATAATAAGGCACACGCACAAACACGAAATTTAATCGACCGTGTGTTTGGGATGCTCAAGTCATGGTTCCGGTGCCTGGACACATCTGGTGGAGCCTTGCAGTACTCACCAACTACATGTACCCAAATTGTCATGGTATGTGCCATGCTACACAATATGATCCTACGAAAACAGCTATAGCAGGAACAGCATGGGGCAGGGCCAAACAGCCCCCCACCATTGCCAAGGCCTTCACAGGCACAGCGTGACTCAGAGGAGGAACAACCTGAGCCTGCCCCAGTAGGCAGAAGGAAGTGTGCCCAGTATGCCTTGGCCTTGGCAAAGAGGCAATGCATAGCACATACACTGGCTCAGTAGCAACCCTGGAAATGATACCTCTATCTGACTTGCACATAAAATAAAAGGGATGCCTAACTTGACACTACCTGTTTCCAAACATGTATAGGGAGTGTAGTATGTGCATCCAACATAAGCAGCCCTGCAGCACCACCTGAGGCATGATTGCCATGTTTTAAGCAACATAAAGCAGTGCTAAGCAGCTTTTACCAATATTTAGTATATTTAAACAAAATTGCCCGTGCTAACTAGCGCAATGTCAGGCAATGTTGAGCAATGTTGGGCAAGGTCGGGCAAAGTTGAGCAAAGACAGGTAAACATGCTCATATTAGCTTTACTGTCCCTTAAGCAGTCTGGTCTGCCCAGCATGAAAATAAAAAGCAGTGACAGGGCTTGAACCCAGAATACTGTACACTATAGTCACAGTACTGGACCACTAAGCCATGATAGCATTTCAGTAGCACAAACACAGCAGGACAATTGTACAGTAATGCAAACACAAAGAAATGCTGTAACATGCCCCTAAAGATGCATATGGGTAATCTCCCCCACAGGCCTATGCAGCCAGAGATCATCAGGCCAGGCGGTGTGATGTGGGTTGTGTAGGCTATGAAGTTGCAATCTAATATATGTGGCATTGGATGCTAAGAAGTGTAGTACAGTAGTATGCCTTAAGCCAGTATGATAGGCAACAGTACAGACTGAAATGGTGTACCGTACATAGAAGTGCAGGCATAGTAAATGTGTATAAGTGTCAGGTGAACCCCTCATCATATGTACACCCACAGTAACAATCAAGTGTGCCCCTGGGTAGAAATGTACAAAGAATAGCTGCCGCCCCCCTGTATGTAGAAATGTTGATAAGTCTATGCAAAGTGTCTCATGGAAGCCCTGCAGGCACAGCATGATCCCTGTTGATCTATGACATAAAGGTGAGGTCTGCTGTAAAAATACAACTTGATTTTCCATAGACATATAGTATAAATGTCTATACTTGGCGTGCTCACACACTCCAACAAATGTAGTGGATTTCATTCAATATCACACTGAAAGGTCATACTGGGCATGCTCACACACTTAAAAAATGAAGCAAATGTCAGGCAACAACATACTAAAAGGTCATACTGGGCAGCAGACTCACACACTTATGCCAAATATGGAGGTGATAATAAGGGATCTATGGACAAATGTGGATAGACATCTCTACTTCCAGAAACACATTCACAAAGTTGTCAGAAAATCATGCTATGTGTTCACACAAACTGCCAAGGTCTGTGCATGTAGGTCAAAGGAGGTTCCCAGTACTCATTAGTCATCAGACCCATCAGAGAGTACCACAACACACTTGCGATGAATCTGACTAGGCACGTTCAGCAGCCAGAAAGACCACTGAAGTACCCTAACAAGAGGATTACTGGCCTCAAATGGTTGCCCCATGCAACAAGACTGAATGTAACCCAATCTGCACTCTGTTGCATACTGTCTACCCAGAAGATCTCTGCACAACAGACATGTCCATGTCGTGGCTACACTCAGATCTGTTCTGAGTTACAGCTCAATGGCACTAAATATACAGACCCAACTGATATTGCCAATATCCTGGCAGATAGGATCAGTGTTAAGTGTTCCCCCCTCTCACCCATGAAAGAGCACATCTCTATAATGGAAGACTGCAAAGTTGCTGTCATCATGGCTGCACAGGTAAAAAACACTCTCCAAAGCCAGTATCACAGCAGCCAAGGGACCAGATAACTTCACAGGCTGTGTTCCACACAATCCACAGAACGAACAGGCACCACACTGACATACCATGTGCAGTCATAGCCTCACCTCATGCTTTGTGCCTGTTGAATGGTGCACAGTGATGTTTATCCCACTACACAAGGGTGGAGACACCATGGACCCCAGGAACTAGTGCCCCCATTAGCCTGACGAGCCTGATCTTCAAGGCCATGGAATCATCATACAACATATAAAAAATTACATTTGTAATCCCCAAACCCTGGACCACAACCATGTTGGGTTTGTAAAATGCAGATCATGTCACCTAAACCTGATAGATTGAAGCAGTCAACAGAACCATCGACAAGGGTAAGGTGGTTCAAACAGCCTATGTTGATCCTGCCATGGCTTACAACACCACCCCACACTCTGGAAATATAGATAAACCAAGTAACTAGGAATAAATTGCTATGTCACAAGATGGGTTGCCAACAGGCTTACTGACAGAACACACACTGTGAAAGTAGCAGACTCCAAGTATGACTTTGGACCAGTGATGTGTGCAGTACCACAAGGTCCAGTCCTGTGTCTTGTCCTGTTTAGTATCTACTTCCCTGAAGTAAACTTTAACATGGAAGGTCTGTGGCTACTGAAGTTTCCAGAGGACTGCAAACTAGGAGCCATAATTGTAAACACTAAAGATGTGGACATCCTACAAAAGGGCCTCACTGAGACAGATGGCTGTTGCCAAAGCCATGGGCTCTAGCTCAATGCCAAAAGGTGCATTGCCATCCCCTTTGTTAAAAACTCTGTAGCCAAGAACTGCAACATAGGCGGTAGTATACTTAACACTGAAAATGTGACAAGAGATCTTGGGTCACAGGTGGACACTGGACACAACTGTGATAATCACATCCCCACAGTAGTCAGGAAACCCTGCTATGTGGCACACCTCATCACAAAATGTGTCTCATGCAGAATAGAAGAGGACATTGTTCCCCACTACTCATCACTCACTCAAACTATAATAGAGTACAATGCCAATTTTGCTATGTACCTCACAAGACAACTACAACAACTGGAAAACCTGCAGCAATACCTCACAAAGAGCATTAGTGGCCTGAAATACATGCCAAACACAGACCATCTCAAAATGCTCCATCTGTACTCCCTTGCATATCGCCTACTCAGATGTGTTCACTGCCTAACATACAAAGCTATGTCAAACGCAGAGCTATTGGACATGTTCCATGTAAAACACTCACAATCTCTCTGACCTTGGACCCAAAACCATGAGAGAAATGCAAAAGGAAGGGGTGTACACATTTACCTTATGGATACCCACACCTTCAGGTTAGTGGTACAGCATGAAGCCTTGGAGACCATGCAAGTGCAACTAACATTGGGCAAAGCTGCCCATCAGATTGTAGCCTACTACAGATCACCTACCTTGTCACAGGAACCTCACTCTGTATTCCTGAGAACAGTGGAAAATATAAAGGTCCTATCAAACACCATTATATGAGGTGATTACAACTACCCAAACATTGAGTGGGAGAATTACTTGTGTACAACGTCCTTTGCCAAATGTTTCCTAGAGTTTAAAAGCTCTAACACCCTGGAACAACTGGTCACCATGCCCACTAGAGGTGACACCATACTGGACATGATCATCACCAACATGGGGTACCAGTGTTCCACAACAGAGATAAAACCCTCACTGGTAATATCAGATCATAAAGTAATCACACTGGACATCCTCACCCCACCCCCTCACCCAGTCAATGAAACCACCGTGAAGACATTTTCAAAAGCAAACTGAACACATTCCAAGACAAAAGTGGAAAGTTCCAAAGCCCTCTTGCTATAGGATAATGGTATACAATCTGACGAATCAGATACAAGTGCATCCTACTAGCATCTACAGGGATGCATGGATCGAGACATCACAAATAAAACCAAGATGCACTCCTCAAAAAATAGGAAAACAGTCTGGTGGTCATTGCCCATAAATAATCTAGACAAGAGAAGGAGGAAACTAACACCTGATCGAGCCAACCTCACTAAAGGAAAGGCATCACTGATCATTATTAGGAAGAAGCAATGATCGCTCATAAAATAATTCAAGGACACTTTCAAAAGACAAATTGCCAAGGACTGTAAGACTAACAACCACAAAGCCTGCGGTAGCTATACCAGGCATGTAGGTGTCAACTTCCAAATATGCTGTCAGCTACTGTCAAATGGCAAGGAATACACTGAACCAACTTTCATTGCCCACATCATGGGGGGCAAGTTCAGTGTAAACTTCCTCCCGTCACCCCCAAAAGGGCCTGTGTCCATCACAGAAGGATGCAGAGACCCAGACGTCATGGACATGCAGGTAAAGACAGCCCTCTCCAAAGCCAAGAACACAGCATCAATGGGACTGGATGGTGTCCCAGGCTGCATCTTACACTAGGCCCAAAAGGAACTACCCCCTCACCTACATTCACTGCCCAGACTCAATAGTACCACAGGGTATGTACCCAAAGAATGGCATACACTAACTGTCATCCAGCTCCACAAAGAGGGTGCCACAACAGAACCTGGAAGCCATTGCCTTATATGTCTATTCAGCCTGGTCTACAAAGCTATTGAGCAAATTGTCATAGAACCCATAAACAGAGACATTGGGGACCTCCAGACATTGGACTCTACACAACCTCCCCTTGTTAAAGGCAGATCCTGCCTCCTAAACATAGTTGACTTACTTCAAACAGTTACCAAGGACATAGATGGAGGTGAAAGTAGTCCACACAGCCCACCTGGATCTCACTAAGGACGCTTTACACCATTCCCCACTCTGTCATCATGGACACGCTTACCAGCCTGAACATTAACAGCGTTGTCACAGGATGTGTGGCCAAGTGGCTCACAGATCAAACACACATGTTCAGAGTTGCGGGTGCCATGTCCGACTTTAAGACAGTCACAAATGGCATCCCACAGGTCTTGGTCCTGGGACCCCACCTGTTCAGTAGACACTGCTCAGAGGTACAGGCAAGCACGGGAGGAGTATGGCTGAACAGGTTTGCAGATGACTGCTAACTGTGGTCCATAATCGACTCTATGGCTGACACACACATCCTCCAGAAGGGGCTTACAGAGACAGATACCTGGTGTCAAAACAATGCCCCAAGAAGAATGCCAAAGAATGCATAGTCATCTCCTTTGGATAAAACAAAGTGCAAACAAATTACCACATAAGTGGTACTCCAGTATGAATGGAGAAAGTCATGAAGGCCCTGGGGATACAGTTGGATAGTAAACTCTCCTTTGATGATCACATGGCCAAAGTGTTTAGACATTCCTTCTATGTAGCCCGCCCAATGTCACCTAATGTAACCCACTTTGTCTAGTCTGATGATGTCACCATCCTACAAATATACCTGTGGAAAGTAGAATTCACAGTAATGTGTATAGCGCATCGTATAAATACGTACACCTGTAGTATCATAAACCAGTTAGGTAGGGATTTAAATCCTGCACTTGACAAGTGTGTGTATGTGTGTCTGTTTGTGTGTGATCTCCTTGGAGAGGAGCAACCTTTTTGGAGAGTACTCAAACACCTTAAAAGTGGTATACTAATCTTTGTCAGGTCTGATGATGTTACCATCCTACAAATATACCTGTGGAAACGAAAACTCACCGTGATGTGTATAGCGCTTCATGTAAATGTGTATTCCTGTAGTGTCATAACCCAATTAGGTAGGGGTTTGAATCCTGCACTTGACAAGTGTGTGTGCGTGTCTGTTTGTGTGTGATCACCTTGAAAAGAAACAACCTTTTTAGAGAGTACTCAGACATCTTAACAGTGGTATTCTAATCCTTGTCAGGTCTGATGATGTCACCATCCTACAAATACACCTGTGGAAAAGAGAACTCACAGTAGTGTGTATAGCGCATTGTGTAAATGCGTACTCCTGTAGAATCATAAACCAGTTAGGTAGGGGCTTGAATCCTCTACTTGACAAGTTTGTGTGTGTGGCTGTTTGTGTGTTATCTCCTTGGAGAGGAGCATCCTTTTTGGAGAGTACTCAAACACCTTAAAAGTGGTATACTAATCATTGTCAGGTCTGATGATGTCACCATCCTACAAATATACCTGTAGAAAAGAAAACTCACAGTAATGTGTATAGCATGTCGTGTTAATACATACTCCTCTAGTATCATGAAGTAGTTAAGTAGGGGATTGAATCCTGCACTTGGTGAATGTGTGTGTGTGTGTTCTATGTGTGTGACACTGTTGGTCAATGGGTTGTGGGTTTTGCTTTTACTACTGTATGACATATCAGTATGACACCAGTATGTGCATTGCACATGTGAGGTAACTGTGTGGCAAAGACATATACATACATGTGACCTCAATTATTCCATGTGTGGGAACCCTGCTTTCTCCAAGAACACATCTGTCATCTTTTCAAGAGTGTGCTGCTGCTTTCCAGACCTTACGTCACATCTGTATGCTTGTGACAAGGCCAGCCACTGCAGTGATCCCTGGCCTAGGTCAACTGTGTCACACACACTCATTATGGTTTCTATAGAATTGTGTGAGTGAGAGTTTATGGACGAGGTATATGTCAGACCTGTTCAAATGCAGCAAGGTCTATCAATGATGGCTATTCATTATAGGTGTACAACAACCTTTGTGGATATGCATGCAAACCCCTTATTGCTTATGTAATCCACCGAGGGATTTAAACATACCTTTGGAAATGTGATTATCAAAGGAGAGATGACATACCACTTGGTTGCGTGTACACATCAGTAGCTGTTCTTAATGTTGGTGGCTACTACCTATGTGGTACTGTGGGGATACTATGTTCCATAAAGGTGGATGACTATGCTTTGGTTGGCTTATAGCTTTACAGCATGGGTTTGACAACAGGGATCTGTCTGTGTGATACCCTTCTGGAGGATGTGTGTGTCATCTGGAGAATGCATTATAGGCCACAGTATGCATTACCAGATGTGGACGGACATATCCCTACTGTGATTGCTTGTACCTAAGAGAGCTATATGCCAAACAGGAGTGGTCTCAGTAATGGGTGCAGGTGAATACCACTGGTTACTGGCATAGTATAGTACCTGTAGGATCCAAATGTTACTGTGTGTCCTACATCTGTGTGTCAGTTGTCAAGACGTCATCTAAAGATTGGTTTTGGTCAGGCTGTTGAAGTTATGTATATTACCAGAATGCAAAACAATGACAGATAGTAACAGTATCACCCACAGCACAGTGTCAAACCATGTCATACACACATGTGTAGTCAACTTCCGAAATGTCTGTAGTACAATGCATACTGGCCACCAATCAAGACTATGGAGTGTTACTGTGTAATACAGGGCATGTCACTCTGCCCATGTGCCCACTATGCACGTACATGCAGACAGTGCACCTCCACCATGTTCACAAATGTACACCTGCAAATCTGTGCCACACACATCCCACACATACTGTCCACTCTCTAACACATGCTGCCAATACTACACACATCAGCCAAGTGGCACGTGGGCGGACAATACACTATTGGAACTAACCCTAGTGTAAGCATTACTACATTGACAATCATAGCTTAAATGCATCATGCCTGCTCAGCTACACCTTCAAGCATATCATTACACTCTACTGCTGACAACATGCTAACATTGCTATACTGCTATAAAGTCACCCTGTGCATCAGCACCATGGTAGCCTGTTCCTGCATCGATGTTACAGATGACAGGAGGTGGCACAGGTTTCATCATATGCACAGGGTGTGTTGTTGGTTTGCCAGAGGCCTACAGTGAGCCACACAATCAACATGTATGTGTGTGTGTGTGTGTGTGTGTGTGTGTGTGTGTGTGTGTGTGTGTGTGTGTGTGTGTGTGTGTGTGTGTGTGTGTGTGTCTGTGAGGGCCAAGAGTACTGCTATGGGCCAATTTTGATGTAATGTGTGCGGGTATGTGGTAGCCCTAGGTGTCTTGTTTATGTGTATGTGTGTCTGCATGCACACAGTTCCACCATGTGGCTGCCATATATGGGTATTTGTGGGACAGCCGCAGACTGTACCTGACAGGCTTTACAGATCACCATCTCTGGCCATGAATATGGTACCTGTGCCTGGCAGGGGTGCTACTGACACTATCAGGTACTAAGCCTGACTGAGTACTATCCCCAGAGGTAGATGAATGTACACTGGATCCAGGTCCCTGCTGGGACTGTCCAGAGCCACGTGCACATGGTCTTCTAGGACATTCTATGGACAGCTCACTCCCAACATTGCTGGGGCTGGTACTGGCACTACGGGAGCGGCTGTGACTTGAGAGATGTCTGCAGCGACTGCCAGCTGCTGATGTTGCTGGCATACATCCATGTCGATGATTCAATGATCCCGCACTGTCCTGACACATGGACATGACATTGCGGAGGACATCTAATTTCTCACCCCAACGTCTATCAGTGCCCTCAGTGTAATGACAGATGGCAACTGCTAGGTCACAGATACTGTCAATTACGGCGGTGTTGTGTGCCCTCTGTGCACTAAGTCCCTGTCTGGTGTACAGTTCCATACGTGCCTGTGCCTCCATGACAGCCTGGAACATGCATGAGGTTGTAAGACCTGTGGCACATCTGCCAGTGGCATGATGAGCAGCAGTGCTCTGACGAGAACCCCTGGACATCTGCCTATGTGGTACCCTTACAGACATCTGCTGCTGTGTCAGGATGCATGTGCCATAGATACCACACTGTCCTGGCCAATGCCGGCTGTATGCTATCCCTCAGCTAAGGGCATTGGTGATGGATGTATTGGCAGTATGACTGTGTGCATGGATGGGGTGGACACCTATGTACTGTCAATTGTTGGCCCAACAACAGACCCTGGCAAACATGCCTGTGCCTCAACACACCTATCATCATTATCACTATTATGCTCAGTGACATCAATTTCCCTGCTGCAGTTAACCAGCTCAAAATCAGCACCTGTGACAGGAAGACAGGAATCACATTTTACGACCTGTACATGATGTCTGCACACATGCACGCATGCACACATGTACACATGAACACATGAACACATGAACACATGCACACATGCACACATGAACACATGAACACATGAACACATGCACACATGAACACATGAACACATTCACACATGAACACATGCACACATGTACACAGGCACACATGGACACATGAACACATGCACACATGCACACATGCACACATGAACACATGCACACATGCACACATGAACACATGCACACATGCACACATGCACACATGAACACATACACATGTGAACACATGCACACATGCACACATGAACACATGCACACAAATACACTCCTCAGTAAAACAGACACACACACACACACACACACACACACACACACACACCACCAGCAATCCAGAATATACTCAATAGCATGTGATGGTGGGGTACAGTATCACAAGCCAAACATTTATATCAAATGTGACAGCATGCAGGATGTGTGTTGCTCAACAGCATGCAGTGTGAGTGTACACAGCCCTTGCTAATAACAGTATACATGGCTTTGATGCATGTGTGTTTTGTTCAGTGATTGGCCTCACACTGGAATGCAATGTGTCTATGGACACAACATTGCTGTGCAAGTTTTAAAAGCTCTGCAATGTCCTGTGCACCATCACACACAGGTATACATACCATGGCTGGATGTGTATCAGTGTGTCACATAGATATCCATTTCTGATTAGAGCAACTGTGTCTTTAGCAGATAATTGTGGACACAGGTTTAGCACATGCACGCTATGTATACACACAGGATGAGTGGTGCATGTATACCTGATGGAATACCATTGCTCAACATAGCCATTGTACAGTGGTTATGGTGAGTTTAGGACATATTGTGGACATGCCAGTGCCAGCCATGACATGACATGCTACCGCACAACTGCAACATTAAACATCACACATACACAATGTGTGTTATGTGACCTATACACTCAATAGCATTACAAGCCATATGTGTGTCACTTTGTACAAATGGTGATTGCTATGCATATTGTGTATAGGTGCATATGTTTGCACACACACAACATTGAGGTGCATAGCAATTAATGATATGTGTAGTACTGTGGTCACTGTAATTGGATGGGGTGTAGTACCATGAGACATCATCATGCAGCATCTTGTGGTCACTCAAGGCTACTAATGTGTGCCAGACCGGCACATAGCATGCTGTACCTGAACTGCAGTACCATGGCTACATTCACCATTTCACGGCCAGTTGTTACATGGGTTTGTAAGGTGCCCAATAGGGGGCATTGCCTAACATGAATGTGTTATATGTTGAAGAGTGTTGCACAGCCACATGAGAGGCCTCCACCCCTCAGGTATATTATGTGTGCTGTGTGGATGACATTTGGGATACTGGAGTGTGACCTTACAGCGGGTGTCTGAATAAGCCATGTGTAGCATGTTAACGTGTACTGCGTATGACACAGTTGTGTATGTTGTGTGCATGTGTATCGACTCTGCCTATCCAACGTCCACTACAGTGTTGCCACAATTGGGTGGGATGCTCTGTGTATTGCATGTGCTTGAGGCAGCTACTCACGTTACTGAGATTTGCATAGTCTCACAGCAAATATACACAGCATGCATTATGCGCTGGTGTGTGACGTGTACATGGCCTACACCTAACCTATGACATGCATATTTAATTAGCAATATTAAATGTAGAACACACTCACCAGCATGGGTCTGCTGTCTTGCTGTCACACCAGAGGGACCTACAAGGATATGAGACAGTTTGTCAGTGGCAACAACTGTGGCATTGCTACTGTGTGTTTGCAATGTTACAGTAGTATAATGGTTGACAGTCACAGGCCTGCAGATTATATTCCTAATTATTATTATTGCACAACACTAGGCACCACATATTGTAACTACACAGTACACATCTCACATAAGCATGATCTACCAATAGAGGTAACAGTAGTGTACAGCTATGCCATGTTACCTGCACGCTCCATGTCAACTTGCTGGGTGGCTCCGGCCTCCATGATGATGCATGTTAGTTGTTGTTGTTGTTGTTGGCCAGGATCCACCTGGCTTAGGAGCAGCTCCTCCACTCTGATGAGGGGGGGATGGATGGCTACCCCACCACCTGTGGCAAGCTGTTGTCTATGGATATCAGGTGCACACTGCCGGAAATGTCTAATTAAATCACTGCAGTGATGGTGTACCTGCTCATATGTCCGGTTATGCATGCCTATGTCATTTACCCTACAGACAAGATCTTGCCACAGTGCAGTCCGCTCATGCTGGTCCTGGCTGGTTCTTGAGAACAGCATGGCGTAGTGCTGAACCATTGCGGCTGTAATCACTTCCTCCTCTGCTGGTCTATATGAGGGATTACGATGGTGGGCCATGACCCTGGAAGACAATGAAACAATATGTGTAAGCAAGTCAAGTGGCACACTTAACATTCTAAAGTACAGATATCAATTAACTGCCATATATAGCAACCTATTGGCTGTCAAAGGATACACGCTTTCAATACCACATATCAGTGTTAAACTCAAAACTGCCTGACAGTGCCTGGCACACTCTATATATCAAACCATGTTTTGCACAGCAACAAAGATAAACCAGTATGTAAGACTATGCAACAGTACATGGCACACTGTATGCGACATAATGCACCACCTAGCCACAGGGGGTATATATCAAGCTAATGCATAATGTAACATGTAATCCATTGCAATGATTGTAAATTCCAGTTACAGTATTACCAGTATACCACACTAGTCATTGATGGCAAACCCCTGCCTAACATATGTGCTCATTCGTTAATATAGGTGGCATACTGCTGTACTAGACTATACATGCTGCTAGATATGCACCTATATCCTGTAACACACATATGACCGAGGCCATGGTGCAGGCATACACACACACACACACACACACACACACACACACACACACACACATATATCAGACATACATACCAGACACAAAGGTATGGAAACCCACATGACCTTTACCTGTGTACCATACAGTACTGTGTGCCAGTAGTTTCAAGACCTTATCCCTGAGGTATGTCATCTGTGAGGACTACGGGGAACAAACAAAACAGTGGTACTAAGACATGTGGACATACACCATACTGTGCTCTTTAGGCATACAGCTTCAGGTAGTACTACAGTTCATTCAGGGGTTGGATTCACCATCAGTAACACTCAATAAGCATACATGTACTACTGTAGCCTACAATGGGACACCCCAGTCGACACAAAAAGACTACATCAGACCATCTGGCATACTGCTTTTTCTGCCTAGCAATAGCATACACATCTTTTGCTGGGATCACAGCTAGGACACATAATACCATGACAGAAACAGTTTCCCACTTAGCTATCACACATATACAGAACTCTGACACATTCACCAACACATTCACCATCACACTCAGTCAACCTCACATAGCAATTATTGCAACAAGTACATGTGGGTGTGTATCGGTTCATAGGTAGGTTATAGGCTATTGGCCCTAGGATCTATAGATTTCTAGCCATATGCTACCCTGGCCTTTTACTCACAGGTAATTTAATTTCACGTGACCCTGTCAAGCAGAGCCACAGAGGTGATTCCCGGGGTGTATTTCCTATCTCCCATACAATCATCAGGATTACATATGATGACTGCTAATTAGGAGCTTTGTTTGCTATTGATAGGTGGTTTGTTCCAGAGTATGGGATGTCTCTGAAATAGGGATCTATCCCTCCAACATGTGCTGTTTATTGAGGTGACAAGGTTTAGGTCCCTAGAGCGTGTAGCTCATGGGGATTGTGCTCTATTTACGTGGAGCATGTCCAACAGCTCTGGGTTTCACATAGCTTTGCATGTTAGGCAGAGGTCACCTCTGGGTAGACGGTATGCAACACAGTCTAGCTGTGGTTTTGTGAGACGGTCTGCATAGGGCATCTGTTTGAGGCCTGTATTACTCTTTGTGAGGTATGTCTGTGTCCTTTCCAGTTGCTGTAGATGTCTTGTGAGGTGCATACCACATGGGGCATTGCACTCTATAATGGGTTTTATGTGTGTGGAGTAGAGGGGAACACTGACCTATATTTCCCTGGATGACACACCTTTTGTGATGACGTGTGCTACGTAGACAGATTACATGACTAGTGTGGCACTGTGACTATCAAAGGGGAGACTACTATCCACCTGTGTCCCATGGTCTCTTATCACACCTTCTGTGTTAAGTAGACTACCACCTATGTGGTAGTTAATGGGTACTGAGTATTTGCAAGGAGGGATGCCAATGTAGTGTCAAAATTGAGCTTGAGTCCATGGCTTTGTCAGCAGGCATCTGTTGCAGTAAATATGACCCTGTCTCTCTCTCTCTTTCTCTCTCTCTGTCTCTCTTGCTATATATATATATATATATATATATATATATATATATATATATATATATATACATACACACATACATATAAACATCCATTGGTGTACATATAGATATACATATAGGCACATGTACAGTCCACCTTTCATGGTGGGAATATCAAGTATGGGAAGGTTGTGAGGTATACAGTTATGTCATAATATTGCACAGTGTTGTGCGGAATGCATTGAAGGTGTTCTCAGCCCATGTAGCTTTAGCAGGCCTCACTGGCTGCAACACTGCAAACCTGACAAATCATACCCACATCGTTTAACCATCACATGGCACATACCTGCACTGTATGCTGTCTCGTTTGCCACACACTACAACCTACATAGAAATATGCACATAACAACCTTCAACAACATATATATATATATCCAACTTTCACAAACAGTTGCAGTATGTCCCTTGCTCTATGCACATGTACAGATGCTAATATATCTGACACAGACAGATCTCTCCGTATGTGTGTGCCATGCACACACAAGGACCACACTGTTGTAAGTCCATGTACCTCACGGTTGACTTGTTGGGCCTTGCTGCAACATGAACAGGTGTCACATGTGAGCACACAGTAATATTAGAGGGTGTATATATAGCTGCAAATGCTAAATTAGCATACTAGCCTGGTACAGCTGTTGCCATTGCTAAGCTACACGTTAATATGACTATCATGCATTTGTTACTCTGTCACATCCATGTTTACATAACTGTATGCACTACTCCCCCAAACAGACATTGTACACACTACTGTACAGAACACAGATAACATGGATCAGATGCTTGACATTTAATGCTGAACTACATATGTCACAGTCATATCCCACTGCACACAGCTACACACTGATTCGTCCATGGCAGTAGTTATGCTGGGCATCTGTGCATAGATACGTACTGCTGCCACATATGGATGATTCAAACTATGTAGAGTACTCTTCAAAAACATCTACTACATGCCAGTAAATACATATCTGTTACATACATTTCCTTTGTATGTGTTTGTAGTAGTCAGTTCCGTGTGTTTTGTACACTTTGTTTTGTTTATATCAAATTTCTTTTTCAAAATATTTTTTTTCAATATATTATATTTTTCAATATATTATTTTTTTTCAATATATATATATTTTTTCAATAAATTTTCTTTTTTTCAATATATATTTTTTCAATATATTTTCTCTTTTTCAATATATTTTTTCATGATATTTTTTTCAATATATTTTTTTTCCAATATATTTTCTTTTATATCTTTTTTGTTTCCTGTTGTTGTGGTCTGTGTCTCTCTGTGTCTCTCTGTGTCGCTCTGTAATGCTCTCTCTCTCTCTCTCTCTCTCTCTCTCTCTCCGTACCTGAAATGAAATGATTGTGTGTGTGGACAGCTAGTACAGCCTGCTTTTATAGGTATCTGCACATGTGCATGTGATGGCCTCTGTACCAATTGTTGGCCACCATTTGGCAATTGCATGCAGCCTGCTGTGTGGTTCTTGCAGTACACTGTCATAGCAACCAAATGCTATAAATTGCTAGGTCAGGTAGGCGTAGCCCTTACAGCTTTCCAAAGTGGGGACCATGTTTGTTTGCTGTGGACACCGTTGTGTAAGTCAGAAGGTTGGTTTACTTCTTGTATCTGATGCTAGGGGTGTAGTCAGTGATTTGAATGTTGTACTCAGACCTGAATGTTGCCACTTCCAGTACATAGTTGTCAGTGTAGAATTGTACTCACCCCTACAAATGCTAACACAAGATACATAGGAGTATGTAGTTTCTTTTCTACTTATGCAATTAGCTGCCATACATACGCAGTTATTGAGATGTTTTCATTTGGCACATGAACTGTTTGTGAACTGCTATACTGTGGATATTAATGTACTCAACTCTGCACAGTTTGTGTTTTTTTTTGTTGACATTAGCACAGGATGCTCATGAAAACTAGACAATTCCAGTACTGAGTATGCCTACCTACATCCTTGCTGGACCTTGAACACACAGGTATTTTATACATTTGGGTGGGGATTCTCCTGCTATGATACTGTGTGGGGGTTGTAAAGTGCTGCTGTAACATTATTTACTGCTAAAATGACTGGTTCTGTTATCACAGTCATGTAATGCAATTCCACAACAACTGCTGGTAAAGTTCCACAGAACAGGTTTTGTGTTATGGCATTCCTATCTTACCTTTACATTCACTCATTCTGATGCATGATATATATATTTCAGCAACAGCCTGCTGTATATCTACTGTGGCTTAGTGGTACTTCATGCAGTCTAGTGTGTCCAAGGTCCGGGGTTCGAGACTGACATTGGTGTTTTATTTTGCTGCTGAGCAGAACAAGGCCCCTCACATGCAGGGTGACTAAGGCACTTTTAAGCAGTTGTAAGCAGATTTACGCAGGTTTGAGTGACACTTAGCAATACTTAGCTAAGCGCACACAAGTGCACACTCGCGCAAACCTGCTAACTACTGCTTAAAAGTGCTTACTCCCGCTAATCCCCGCGCTCATTTCTTTTAAAGAAAAGAAAATGGGGAGATAGTAAAGTGGGGAAAAAGGGGCACAAAGAGGGAAAGACAGTAGGGAAAACAGCTCGGGATGTGCAGGATGAGTGTAGGGAAGGTCCATAGCTGCCCATTTCTTTAACAGCAACAGCTGTGCATATACTAGTAATTTGGAGGGAAATTTGAAACCTTCCACCCCTGAGAGAGGGGTGAGGACAATAAAGTATGTTGTACTGCCAATTAAATTTCAGTTTATGTGTCCAGCGGACATGTGTGCAAAATGGGCAGCTATGCATGGGGCGTAATTTTTTGAGGGAGCAGATTGCCCATTTTTTTTTTCAGATGAGAGTGGAATGTGGGGTAGGGGAAGTAGGTATATTTTGGGAGGTAGGTTGGGGAAGTAAACAGACAAGACAAACAAGTCACATACAGGGGCAGAATATGACACATGGGGTGGGTGAACACCATTGACGGGGAAGGATGTTTGGAAATCGCAAGCCCATGAGCCCACAGATGGCAACAGTGGAACTGAGATCCCCACCCATGGGCAGTCACCACTGCACCTTCACAGCCCGGAGGGTGGCTGTGCTGGGGTCTGTGTAGGAGGGACAGGATCACCCGTGAGTCACGCCACTCTTGCCTCGAGCTGGTGTAGAGAATCAGCGACTGAACACTCAATCTCCCTACACACCACAGCCCGGACCATTCGGAGGGTGATAGGTGGCCCTCCTCCGGCCAAGCTTGCATGAGGGGGACGAGCCCCATCCCCTGCAGCATGTTCACCTGATGGTGGCACAGGACCAACTAAGGAGGAGTTCCCAGGCTGGGCACCGGACCTGCTGGTGCCAGGTGCCATCGCCAGCTGAGGTGGGACAGTCGGGTCCGCTGGGACAAGCCTTCCCATACGTTCTATGTTTAGGAGGATTTAATGACAATATGGGTTAGTAATAGCCAACAGCATTCCAATTTAGTTGTAACAGCATACAGTAGTATTCCCATTAACCCAACACACCAGAGTTCCAACAGTTGAACAGCAAGCATAACACATGCATATATAGAACAACAGTGGACATTCCAACAGCATGCAGGATTGATTGGTGGCAACAGGCCACCAAGATTGTGGTATGTGAACAGGGCACATGCATCAAAGTAAATGCAGATATTTATAAACCAATAGGATGTGTCCCAACAAATGTTATGCGATTAGACATACCCACTGAGGTGTGGAATTGCATTGTTTATGCACATACAGTAGGGTGTAAAAAGATACCTCCATTAACAACTTATATATACTTATAGTTTACACTACATTCCTATTGACTGCAGTTATATATCCCCTACATGTATTATTACACTAGGCAATGTCAGTTAAATTGTGAAATGGGTTTTGCTAGTTCTTGATATACCTGACCTGTATCTGACATACAAACTATCCTGGATGCAGATGTTACTGCTACATATTTAGATATTTCATTTATATTTATATATCTACATACCTGGATGTGTTCAGGTGACATTATCAGGTATATGTTAACAGCCCCCTACATTTCTAGCAGCACACTGGCATTTCTGGGGAACACAATAACAAGCTACTCATGTGCCAGATTAACCTGTACATGCCGGCCATGAACTGACAGTTGAGGACTGTATATATGCTTAACAGCTACTGGCACTCCCTTCATCCACTTTATATGGGCCAACCCATGTGTGGGTTGACTGCGCTTAATACAACAGTACTATTTCTATAATGCAAGGGTACAACAGCATATCGAAGAAAGTGGCACAGACACACTCCAGAAATTATACCTTTATTAATTACATTACACACTTTTCTAGTGGCTCTCTCATTTATTTGATATATCAATGCATGCAGAGGTCTTTTATTCAAGACATATTATACATTTATTAATGGGTTACAACACCTTTTCACCCTGTCTCACTTATTTTATATAACAGTACATGCAGAGAAGTTATTCAACACTTATTATACCTTTATTAATGGGTTACAACACTCTTTTTCAGGCTCTCTCACTTCTTTTATATGACAACACATGCAGAATAATTACTAACCTGCCTGGTGGCACAGCCTTAGTAGCCTATCTGCATAGGCTTGCTGATTCGCAGCATGGACACCTGCAGCTGTGAAGTAAATGAAGGGATATTGAGACATACCTATCCAGTTTTCGTTTTTGGTTCATAATATAGACTACAATAGCAATTTTTACATACATCATTCCATGGCTACATACTCAGTAGTGGGGCATTTTCCATTTCATGGGCCTCCTGTATCCACTGGTTCAGTCGGTCCTCCTTGCGTCTCTTCAGGTCTGAGTAGTGGTGTCTGACCTGCTCACCAGTCCGAGGGACGTCTGTGGCACTGGTGAGATCATGTGCTAGACGGTTCTAGGCTTCTGCTTTCTACTCAGTGTCCTGAAACTGGCCCTGCAGGAGTCGTGCATCATGATGATGGACGAGGAGCCAAACCATTACTTTTGACTCCTCAATGTCCCACCGTTGCGCTCGAAAATGATAGCCCTCTCCAACACCAGCCATACTGTCTGCAGATGGGAGCTACAACCAGTTATGGCAATTATTCCAGCCTATGGAGCTTAAATATGCCTCATTTCCCATACTTACTTGTGATTGGCCAGTTTTGAAAAATCTCAGCTAAAAGCAAACCTGCTTAGCAATGGGTAAACTTCCATTGATATATATGAGTGTGTTGGAAATGCATTCATATGTAAAGGTGTCATGGCTTAGTGGTTTAGTACTGTGATTATGGTGCACAGTATCCCGGGTTCGAGGCCTGTCATTGCTTTTTATTTTACTACTGGCCTGACTGGCTAGGAGGTGTGGCTGTGTTTAGCTGACTTTGCTCAACATTGCCCAACGTTACTTGACGTTGCTCTACGTTGCTCTACATTGCCCAACGTTGCCCGACATTGCCCAATGTTGCGCTAGTTAGCGCAGAGCACAACTCCGCGCAAACATGTTTTGTTTGCGCTAGTTGGCATGATGCACAGCTCCACACAAAGCCATTGCGCTAGTTAAAGCAGTGCTAAGCTATGAGCAATTATACTTAACTGTGTTTAATACTAGTAAACTTTGCTTAGCATTGCTTTACATTGCTTAAGATACGTTACTTATGCATTTATCAGTATGCATGACCATTCCACCTTCTTATATATATATAAAATATCGTTCACTACCACATAGGCCATTTCAATGCATTTTACTAAAATCTAAAGGGTAACTGTCAGGAATTCTTTTTATGCACACATTTCCTACAGAAAATAGGAAGGGGAGTAGCGAGACTCGAACCGGGAATGCCTCCTCTTTGTGCGAGGGCTCTACCACTACGCTATTCCTATTTGGCTCAATTTGCATATAAGTAGTTTGTTATCCTCTTCGATGTCTACACTGCTAACTGTAGCTAAGCAATGGGCAAACCCACACATACACGCGCAAATATGGGCAACTATATCAGGAATAATAAAAAAAAAGGAAAGCTTTACATTTTAAACTTGTACAGGGATTTAGAATGTGGAGGAGTGTAGTGTTGGGTATGTAGACATTTGAGCAGACTTGCTCATTTCAGTTGACATTTGCAGTTTAGGCACTTGCAGGGGCATGGATATTTGGACTGCTCGGCAGTCTGACATGCCCCCTGCATTTGTGCACGCTCCGTGTTAGCCTTAGAGTTGAGTCAGCGCGCCCTCATGAATACGCATGACGCACTGACATCATACTCTTAGACTGTAGTTTTCAAGTAAGACTTAGTCTTACACGGAGGATTAGTGAATCCCGGTCAACATGTATTAACTCAGTTTAAATAAGAGCAAATCACATCATGTGACTACATGTGACATGAGTGCCATTTAAAACAACAGTCACCTATAACATGTAAAAACACTTTATATATAAATATATATATATATATATATATATATATATATATATATATATATATATATATATATATATATATATATATATATAGATAGATATATATATATCACACAAACATCAAAGTTTACTTAGTTGCAACTTAACCAGCACATGTTTAATGGTGACAGCAGTGTTGATGCCAGGTTTAATATCAGCTCCTAGTCTCAATATCCAGCTATATTCCTTATTCTCTAGTAAATTATTTATATCAACTCCCTAATGTCTTTATCCACCATTTCTAAAACCCTAAACTTAAAATTGTGTTCAGTGTTTGTACACATAATATGTCTACATAATGCATTCCTATCATTCACTCTTCTGGTATCTGATTTGTGTTCTATAATAAGTTCTTTAAGTTTCCTTGTGGTCTTGCCACATAAAAAGATGGGCATTGACCACAGGTTGCTAGGTAGACCTCATTCAAACTATTACAGTTTGCTGTCACTTTGAATATATACTTTTTGCCTGTCAGGGGGTTGTACAAAAAAGTCATTATCCTTCCCAAAAATATCATTACAACAGGTGCATCCCATACAACTAAAAGTACCTATTCTCATTTCTTGACATCTTTTGAATAGGGGTTGGAAATCCTTATAACATAATTTACTTTTTAAATTTCTCATAAGAAAAAAAATGGTCTCTCATCTAGAACGTTTTTAAGTTCCGGTGAAGCCATCAGAATTATCTAGTTTTTTCTCTATGACCTTTTTAACTGCTTGTGTCCTCACATTATAAGTTGTAAGAAATCTGACCTTGTCCATATCAAGGACAGGTCTTCTAGGTGGACTTGTCTGATGATTAATACTAAAGATTGGCCTCAACGATGTAGCCCTAATACCTTTTACTTCTTCACTAATCCGCATAATTTGTCCATCATACCCACTATCCAAAAAATCTAATTTCATATTTTCCAGCTGTTCAAGAAATACATGAACCTCTGTATTTAACCTAGTATCTCTACTAAATTGTGCCCTCATTATTCCATTGAATACATGAGGAGTATGCGTACTTTGTCTATGTACCTCCTGGCATGTATTTTCTTTTTAGAGGTTTATAGGTTAGTATTAGACTAACTGCTCTTGTGAGCCATTTTAAGCCTAGCCAAGTATCCCTTGTGAGACTCAAACCCTGCACCTTGCATTTGTAAGGCAAATACCTTAACCACTAGGCCACTCTCCTACCCCCCTAATATTATATGTATGCTGGTCTCTATGTTACCTTCTTTTACCACTATACATACATCTAGGAATACAATATTGCTCCTGGAAGATTCTGCTTTAAATCTTAAAAAAATAGTTGTATCATTTAGATAGTCCACATAACTAATTAATTCTTCACTTGTACCTTTCCAAATAATAAAATAATAATTCACACAATGCTGATACAAGCAGACTTTTTTAGTTAAAAACATGCATATCACTATATATATATATATATATATATATATATATATATATATATATATATATATATATATATATATATATATATATATATATATATATATTTACTCTCCCACTGATGAAGTACAAGGCTGGCATAAGTATTTGTGACAGATGTACCCATCGCCACCCCTGTCAGTAGTAAATAGGGTTCACTGTTAAACAAAAATGCATTCTTAGCTAAAATCAAATCAAGAAGCAAACATATATTTTCTATACCTCTAGGGGACATGACCTGCTTACTATTTAAAAAGTCCCTTATAGCATTGATACCATATTCATTAGGAATCACAGTAAAGAGAGACATTATATCCAAAGTTACAAACAGGTATTTACCCTCTATTAGAGCTACACAATCTATAGTGTTAAACCATACCCGTAATCTTTTAATAAAATCTGTAGTATCTTTAAGTACACATGGGCAGTCTACCAAATAATGGCCCGATTTTTTCTGCAGATATATTGAAATAGGTTCTGTCACCCACCCTTTGCCAGATACTATTGGCCTTATAGGTGGATTGGTGAGCGACTTATGTACCTTTGGTAAGCCATAAAACTGTGGTATTTTAGGACAAGGCATGGTAAAGTAATTAAACAGGTCTATATCTATATCACCACTAAGTTGTAAATCATAGACAGCCATATTGATATCAGCAATACATTTTTTAACATCTAAAAATGTTATCTTTTTAAAGGTATTTTTGTCCCCTAATAGCATATCTATAGAGTGAATGTAATCAGTCCTGTTCATACGTACCACGATACCCCCCTATCAGCTTGCTTAATCACTATATTCCCATCCTGTTCCAAATTTTTCAGTGCAAGATGTTCATCATATGTTAAATTATATTTCATTTTTTTGTCACTCTCAGCATATAGTTTCCTAATTTCAACTTCACAAATGTCATGGAATGCTTTAACAACAGGCATACTTATAGGTATATAGATGTTTCTATGTTTACATTATAACTGTTGCCCTGCTTGTACATCTTTAAACAAAACTTTAAGATTTACAGTTCTTGAGAAAACCTTTAAGTCTGTTAAGGCATCTACCAAGTCATTGGTAGCTGTAGGAATAAAATTTAAACCTTTCCATAACAAGGAAAGAGCAGATGCTGTTAAAACAGCATTTGATAAATTCACAGTACCATCTGTCAGCACTGTGTTAGCTTGCCCTGAACCATGGGGCTGTCGTTTTTCCATTTCAGTCCATTTGGGACTTGCCTCTGTGTGGAATTCCCCAGTGATGCACTCCTCTCCTGTATTTTCTCTGGCTGTTTCAGCTGAAAATGCCACTGAGCCGCAGTTGCTGAAAGATCCAGGATCATTTGCTGCCCTTTTTTGCTTTTATTTCTGACCATTCCCACCCCACACGCTGTGTGCTGATGCTGCCTTCTGCCGCCATGTTTGTTACCAGTTCCACAGAGCTAGGGGAAGTGTCCGACATCTCTGCAGCCAATTGCATGGCTGTATTAGTTGTAGATGGCTGCTGATTCATCACCTTAGTGTTCCTTGCTTCTGTGAACTCATCTAAATCATACAGAGAGATCCGTTTAGCATAACTTACTTTTTCAGTCTTTAAACGCTCGGTTTTCGGCCAAGAAAAAATATGGCCCTTTTGAAAGTCATTAATATCTCTCAGGAGCTTGCGTTTTTTAACAGCTTCAAGCTTGTCATCTATCTGCTGTAATCTGTCTAGCATTTTTTGCTATACCACAAGTATGTCAGGAAAACAAGCCATTTCCATTATATTATTTTCAAGACCCATAATTTCTTCTTTCAGCTCACTCTCTACTTTTAGAAAAAAGTCATTCATAAGGGTCACACAGTCCAAACCTAGCTTTAGATTTAGCTGTTGCCAGCATTTCAAGAGTTCTGGATAAACATTTGCATAGGTAGGCATTTTTAAAATTCGTAAGCCATGTGGAGAATTCCCAAGTCCAAATATACCAAAAAACTCATACGCTCAAACTCAAAGCGCTTAAATGATCCCACTTTCCTTTCCAACAGTTCTAACTGCTTACCAAAATCTTCTGTAGCTTGCATAGGCATCTCTGTGCCTGTAGAGACCCCAGATACCAGATGCATGAGTGGATTATCTTCCTTGCATAAAAGGTTTTTCACTGATATTCTCCATTATACTTTCCTTAAGGCTGGCTTTATATGCTCTCACAGTGTTCAACAATCCACAAAACTCCAATAAGGCAGACCAAGGTGACTGATGTAAAACTGGAATAAGACTCCAAAATGCTGAAGAAAAAAGTCCAATGTTAAGAAACGTCGTTATTAAAACAACAAAGCTTTTGGGTCCATGACCTTTCCTCAATGTAAATATAAAACACATGTATTAACTCAGTTTAAATAGGAGCAAATCACATCATGTGACTACAGCCAGCTCATCACATGAGTGCCATTTAAAACAACAGTCACCTATAACATGTAAAAACACTTATATATATACACACATATATATATATATATATATATATATATATATATATATATATATATATATATATATATATGTCACACAAACATCAATGTTTACTTTGTTGCAACTTACCCAGCACAGGTTTAATGGTCACAGCAGTATTGAGGCAAGTTTAATATCAGCTCCTAGTCTCAATATCCAGCTATAATTCCCATTTTTATTAACTAAACAGAACTCTTAATATGCATATATCCATACCTTAAATTTCCAACAACAATTCTACCCTCCTCTATCTCAAACTTATCCAAACTAGTTATGTTAAAAATCTCCTTTCTAAACTAAAAGCTTGCACACTAGCTGCAGACCAGCTACCTGGTGACTTTCTACAACTAGCTGCTATTTCCATTGCTTACCCTGTATCTATTCTCATTAACCATTCTATCACTGAGCAGTATGCAACACTCCTCTGGAAAATATCTCACGTCATACCCTTACATAAAGGCAGTCCCTCTACTGATGTGTCCAACTACAGACCCATAGCCATTTTGTCACCGATTGCCAAAATCTTAGAAAAACGTATACACAAACGGATCTTAGACCACTTTCTGTCAAATAATTTATTATCTAATACACAACATGGCTTTCTACTTAGGCATAGCACCAGTACAGCTTTAATTTAGCTTTACTAATACCGTAAATCAACTCCAAAACAAAAATGAACTAGTCTCTGCTGCCTTCTTAGATATGTCAAAAGCATTTGACGCTGTATCTCATCAAATACATCTCAATAAACTGGCTTTCTACCACTGCAGCTCTAAAGTCCTAAGCTGGCTTCATAGCTACCTGTCAGATAGGAAACAAGCCACTTTATGGGACAATAAGCCCCCCCCCCAGCTCCCTATATGTGTAGGAGTCCCACAATGATCTATCCTTGGCCCACTTTTATTCACAATTTTTACCAATGACCTAAATTCCTCACCAAATCCAGGCTCAATCATACAATATGATGACAATGCTTGCCTAATCTGCTCTGTCCCTTCTATCAAGGAACTCCAAGAAAAAACTCAAACAGCCCTCCACAATATTGAAAACTACTTAAAAGCCCATCAACTTATACTTAACCCCAACAAAACTAAGCTTATGGTCTTCTATAATACTTCACCAACAAACAAACAACCACCTATCTCTATTTCCTCCTCCAATGGCACAAAAATAGAACCTGTTAAATATACAAAACTTCTTGGTGACACAATTGATAGTGGACTTAAATTTGACAAACAGCTTTCACTAATAATTAAAAAGGTTCATGTCAAACTGAGCTCTTTTTATAGGGCTAAATCATATCTTACTGACTATGCCAGACTCGCAACAGCCAGAACTCATCTCTTTTCTTCCCTTTTTTACTATTCACAAATATGTACCAATCTTTACAAATCTGAACTGAATAGCCTTGGCTCTTGCTATAACAAAATAGCCAAATTAGCCATTAATCAGTCTCAAAGATCTCACCATTGCACTGCCCTTCTCCAGATGAACTGGTTAGAGCTCCCTCACCTACTTACTCTGACTCAGCTACTAACTGCCCATACAGTCTTATACAAACCTGACAACTGCCCATCTCTGTCTGACCTTGTCCAACCCTGCACTAACCTAAAATCTCTTAGGTCTGCTGATAAAGTATTGTTAAAGGTTAACAAAACCCAAAAATCTCACGGCGTCTCCTTATACTCACATATCATTGCCAAACACTGGAATTCTCTACCTCAGCATATTCTGTCCATCAAAGATACACATTCATTTAAACAGTCCCTGAAGGAACATTTCACCAACTATAGGCTTTGCTCATGTTCTCCACCAGGCTAACTAATTTAACCCCTTACTGTCTAACTTCCTTCTCTCCACTGCCCATTGTCAATATTTCTTGGCAACTGAGCCTTCTTAGCTTCATTTTGTGATATTTTTATCCTGAAAAACAAACAAACAAAAAAAAAAAATATATATATATATATATATATATATATATATATATATATATATATAAATATATTTGTTTTGTCTGTATGAATAGTATAAGCTTATTATACTACCATTATTATATGCTTTTAGATACATTGTCAACGGACTTGCATTTGAACTCCTATTGTAATTGTCATATGTACAAATGTATAATTATGTAGTCTTCCTAGGAGCTTTTCTACCTGCGTCTCATAGGTTCATAGGTAGATACTAAGCTATCAGCCCTGGGGCCTATATAAGCCTAGCCAAAAAGGTTCCCTGGTTTTCCTGTGCCCCTGTCAAGCAGTGCCGCAGAAGTGATCCCTGGGGTGAATTTTCTATTTCCCATCCAGTCGTCAAGATTTTTCTTAAAGAGGGCCAATGAGGAGCTTTGCTTGACATGAATGGGTGTTTTTTTCCAGAGTATGGGAAGTCTTTGGGACAGGAATCTATCCCTCCAGCATGTTCTGTTTATTGTGGTGACTGAAAATGGGCTTCTGACCCAGTCGGACACTATCTGATTATCAAATGTAAATAAATAAATAAATTTGCTGAATATGCATGATTCCCTACGACTTTGCAGAATATAGTCACTGAGTGCTTTCAGAAAGTATTCAGTGAAGTACTGAGTAGCAGTTAAATTGCACTGGGTGTACCCAGTGTGTTTTGGAATGTGGCAGGCATATGTGGAGTCCTCAGTTACCCTACTCTGAATAGATATTACTTGATCTTGTTTTACCATACATACCATCCTCCAGTGATGTGCTTACATCCTTCTTTGGTGTGCTGAGTTGTCTGCAACTTTCTTTTGGAATCCTACCCTATATTTTCTTAATAATATAATCTTGGTAGCTATGAGACAAAGTTTTTACTTATTTATAGTTAAAACTACTCTTTGCTCAAACTGTATTTTCTATGTTAAAACTCTTTAATTAGACTTGTTATTCATGCTGTAAAAGAACAGCACTGTATTTTCTTAATAAAATAATATCATTTTGGCAGTTAAAGGACAAAGTTTTTATTCGCATATAATTAAAATGTTATTTGGCTATTTCAACTAATATATATGTGAGTATAGAAGAAGACCAATAAAACATGTCTGGCACTTGTCCCTATGCACTTTATGTAGGCTAATCATATAATTTATAATAAAGTTAATGATGGTATGAGATGACCTAAGTGCATTTCCTCAAGCTGTGTGTTTTCAACGAGTGTTTTTTTCTGAATGTATACAGTTAAAAGCTATTTAAAATTAAGTGACATAGATTACAATTACGGCAGTATAATTTATCATCAGCATAATGCTTCATTCATTTACCCTAATAACCATAAGCTGCAGTTACTGTTAAAATCAAAGCCTACTTCAAATTTCTAGTGACAGCCAGAAAAATATATATGTGGTATTTACAATAATCACACAAGCTTGAGATAGCTCTTTCATGAAAGAAAAATGCTTTCAGAAATGTGTTTGTGTAGCTAAAATTACATATGAAGTATACTAAGCAAACTCATTTATGCCTGAACTCTTGCCTGAGATGAGGATTGGGAATTCAGTAGTCATCTTAGTTGGTTTAATATCAGAAAGGAGATTGAAATGGACTAATTTCATAAAGTTCATAGTTAGGTTGTCAACAGGCTCATGGGCAGGAAGTGAGGTAACTGACATATTAGATTGGGTATTGGCTTGTTATATAGTGCTAGGGCAAAGTGATTTTGTTGTTTTTGCCACTGGGACTAGGAGCTCACACTTTGCACCCACTCTGAGTATACATGCTGACCAAAAGGCAGGCTGTTTGTGAGACACCAGGCATTATAATTTTAGGGTACATCTGGTATTACTGTCTTGGTAAAGGGCTATTGTTTCAATACCAGCTAGCGAAATCACTTTACAGTATAGAAATAGTAGTAATACATATATAGATATAGGCATAGGTATAGATATCGATTACTATCTGTCCTCTAGTTATCTATCCATCTCTTTCTCTCTCTCTCTCTCTCTCTCTATATATATATATATATATATATATATATATATATATATATATATATACCTATATCCATCTATCTAAACACAGACACACATAGATAGATAGATAGATAGATAGATAGATAGATAGATAGATAGATAGATAGATAGATAGATGGATAGATAGATATGAAAAGGAAAGAGAGAATTCAACAGGTCTTTCACTAAATTGTTAAGAGGAGCTATGCATAAACATCATCAGTTTAGGGTGTCAGATTTAATCATGGAGGCATAGTCATTTGGGTGGACTTCTTCCACCACTTTATTGAAGTACCCTTCTAGCAAGAGATCTGGCTGTCCTCTGAGGAGCTTCAGCTATATGCTAATACTGCTATGGGAGTTTGGAATGCAAACATATTTCAAGGACAAATGGCTTGCAGTATGGTGGCCAGTTTGGGTAGGTGAGTGGAAGAAAGGTATTACCTATTTGGTGCTGATGCCCACATGAGTGGCTACCATAGTTTGTCAAAAAGAATTGTAAAATACAAAGGCAACTTGCATTTCTTAAAATGTAGCTGTAGTTCTGGTTTTGGTGAAGAGATATACTTCATGAAGTTTGATAATGGCAGTTAGTTCTCTGAAATAAATTTTAGTTTATCAGGTAAGGTAATGGCTAGATTATCATGATTTGTAATTTGATTAAGCACTTTAAATCATTGACCTGACCAACCTATTGTCATTCACACATTACTTAAACAGGAGCCATTATGACTACTGGTCGTATATGGCATATGAGGTACAAACCACACTGAAAGTAATTGTTTATGAAGAAAGGAATACACTGACTTCAAGCTGTGAAAAAAACATAATGACTCACTAACCTGGAATGAATTATGTAGCTCACAAATATGCAGTTGTTATTCATGTGGTTGATAACTTATTTGGCAAGCAAGTTTGTATGGATGCACAAATGAGCAAGTGTGCACTTGTGTAAATCACATTTGGTTGAAGATTTTTATACTGTTTAGGTATGTTGGAGTGTGCAAAAAAAAAAAAAAAAAACGTTTTTGATTGAAATGTGGTGGCTGTGAAAATGTCCAAAATCATGTTGTAGCAAGTAGTGTGAAAGTATAATAAGCCCTGGGCTGCAAAGTCTTAATTTGTCATTTTCAGCTGAGCATATTCAAAGACATTCTAATGTTCTTACTGATTATCTGTCTCAATTCCAGCTCCACAGATTAAGAAGTGATTGTTCTAGAGGGAGAGCTGAGGCTAGCAGCAGCATGGTTAGTTGGGAAGGAGTAGCGTGGTGGTTATTACCACCCTTATCTATCAGCAGGTTTTAGACTTCCCCTTGGGGGAGCACTTGTTACAGGTATTTTTGAAAGGTTTTGATGAAATAACTGTCCATTATAGGTTCATAGGTGTGTACTAGGCTAATGGCTCTGGAGCCTTTACAAGCCTAACCCATAGGATTATCCTGGCATCATGCTACCCAACCTTAGATCCTAGTGCGTCTGTCGAGTAGAGCCACTGGAGTGATCCCCAGGGTGAATTTTCTATTTCCCATCCACTCATCAAGATTTATCTTGAAGAGGGCCAGTAAGGTGCTCTGCTTGACATGTATGGGAAGTCTATTCCATAGCATGGGCAGTCTCAGGGTTATGAACCTGTCCCTCCAGCATGTCCTGTTGATTGCGGTAATAAGTTTGAGGTCTCTAGAGCATGTGGTGTGGAGGGATTGGGATTTCCTTAGATGTAGCATTTCTAACAGAGCTGGGTCAGACATGGCTTTGTAAGTCAAGCAGAGATCGCTTCTAAGTAGGCAATATGAGACAGAGAATAGTTGGGGTTTTTTGAGTCTGTCCATATAGGATAATTGTATAAGGCCTAGAATCCTCTTTGTGAAGTACTTTTGCAGCCTCTCCTGTTTTTGCAGATGTCTAGTGAGGTACATGCCAAATGGGACATTGTACTCGATGATTGGCTTAATAAGGGAAGAGTAGAGGGAGACAATGATCTCTTTCTTCCTGGATGCAAAACCCTTAGTAATGAGATGTGCCACATAGAAGGACATTCTGACCACAGTGGCAATGTGGTGTTCAAAAGAGAGGTTGCTGTTAACCTGTGTTCCTAGATCTCTTATAATGCCTTCTGTTTTCACCATCATTGTGGACTACCATTGATGTGGTAATTCAAGGGAACTGGGTTTTTTTCAAGGGGGATGATGACACATTTTTTGACATTGAGCTAATGACCATGGTTCTGACACCAGTTGGTTTCATTGAGGACTTTCTGTAGGGTATCAGCATCATTTGTGGAGTTAATAATAGCTCCCTACTTGCAATTGTCTGTAAAATTTGTCAGCCAGAGTCCCTTCATGTTGGCCTCGACTTCAGAGAAGTAGATATCAAACAAAAGAGGACCCAGGACCAAACCCTGTGGGACTCCACTCATGACTGGTCAACAGTCTGACTTGGAGTCAGCTACTTTCACACTGTGGGTTCTATCTGTGAGCCAGTTTGCAACCCACCTAGTGATATAGGGGTTGATGCCTAGCGTAGTGAGTTTTTCTATGATTCCTGAGTGGGAAATGGTATCAAAGGCCTTGGCCAGATCAAGATAGGCTGTATGAACCACCTTGCCTTCATCCACAGCTCTGGTGACTGACTCAAAGAAGTCGACCAAGTTGAACAGGCATGATCTACCCTTCACAAAACCAAACTGTGTAGGATCCAGAGTTTGGAGATTCCCTATATCCTTGTTTATTAGCTCCATGATGATGTGTTCCATAGCTTTGCATATCAGACTCGTCAGGCTAATGGGACGATAGTTCCCAGGGTCTGAAGTCGCTCCTCCCTTGTGGAGAGGGATGACTGTAGCAGTGTGCCATTTTGTAAGGACAAAGCCTGAGGTGAGGCTGTGATTGAACAGGGCACACAGGTGAAATGCCATTTCACTCTGTAGTTCATGTAGAACACAGCCAGGGATATTGTCAGGTCCCATAGAAGCTGTATTCTTGGCCTTGGACAGTGCTGTTTTAACCTGTGCAGCAGTAATACTGGGTGCCTGGCAATGTGGTCTTCTCTCTCTGTCTTCATGTACATTGGTGTTTTTGATGTCGGTGAATTGTTGGGTACCCTTAAATAGAGGGGTATATGCATCACTGAGACAGGAGTCATGATTAAGTAAGAAGACCAAAAGTAGATTAGGGTAGTAGAGGAAAACAAATAATGCTGGCTGACAATATGGATGTAGAGTTGAGTACCATAGTATGGGTAGTAGCATGGAGAAAACTAGTGATAGATGAATGTATGGCTCTGGTATTTCAGTGGGAAGGTATTATGCATGCATAGGAATGCCTTAGGGAATCAAAGAGGTGAAGGGGATAAGTATTCTTCTCATTCATATAGGATAGGTAGGGCATCAAGTTTAGCTTCAGAAGGTAAGTCAACTAAGTCATAAAGAGGCTTGGTAGATGTGTGGCTAACACCTTTCAGTCCAGTATTAGAAGGATTTTCAAGATTGTGCAATTTACTGTTGAATTCTTTTACAGGAAAGAAGAAGGTAGTCATTTCGGGTCATTCAGTTGTACTCTAGGCTGGTAGTTAAGCAGCACTGAGGCCTGGTGTGATTATTCTTAGGACTTAAGCAGCAGTAAGGGCTAATTTTCAGCAGGGTCAGAAAGGACAGTGCTGGAGTCAGTTGGTAGATATGATGGACAACATAGAAAGCATGTGGAGTTCCTTAGATTTTTGTAATACATTTAGGAGGTAATGACCTGAAAGTCATAATCAATGGTAGGCTTTTGTCAAGGATTTTAAGAGATTTTATATTGGTTAAGCAGACATTTCTAGGAATAGTTTTAATTTGTTTAGTGATTATTCTGAGATTATTTTGAAGGTTTGCTATTAATTTTAAGGCAATTGAGGCCACAAACAAAGTTTGACCACAGGGTCGATAGGGTAGCATTTTCTTTACGTTTCTTGGTGCTTGAACACTGGTAACCAATTTATTATAAAAAGATGCTATACACATGAATGAGATAATGCTGGACTTACTTAATATGCATTTGCTCCTGTTACTGAGGGATTTGGAGTAGCTTAATATTATAGATTTGATGGTATTAACAATATTTAATTGTTGAGAAAGGAAGGAAAAAAGAATAGGCTACCAAATAGACAGTCTGGTGAGTGGAAGAAGGGATATTCTCTTCAGATTAAGAAGGGAAGTCTTTCTTTTGCCTCCGTTCTTTCCTACAGGAATAAGGAGTGAGTGGAGGCTCATACTGCTCCAGGTGGGCAGTGACTGTAGAAAAGGAGCTGTGGTCTAATGCTGCTGATGTAAATATGGCATGAATTAGGTGAGCAGTCTGTTTGCTAGTCAGACTCATTGTCCCTGAACTCCTGCCATGGAGGAGAACTGGACATTTAGCACCCATCTTAGTTGGTTTAATATGAAAGGAAGTGGTAGTAGGGGAGTAGTTACAAGAAGACAGAAGTTATGTAGTTGATAAGTTCATGGACAGGAAGTGAGGCAACTTGAGTATGAAATGAGGAAGGGGGCTATTTATACAATGCTAGGGCAATGTATTTTTGATCTCTTTGACACTGAGGTTAAGAGCTCACCCTTCTTCACTCTGTTGATGGTGCATTTACATGTAGTTGTTTATTGATATCAGGGCAGAAGAAGGGGTCCATTCTTTTTATTAAGAAGAGCAGAAGAAGGGGTCCATTCTTCTGATTAAGAAGAGCAGAAAAAGGGGTCCATTCTTGTGATTAAGAAGAGCAGAAGAAGGGGTCCATTCTTCTGATTAAGAAGAGCAGAAAAAGGGGTCCATTCTTGTGATTAAGAAGAGCAGATGAAGGGGTCCATTCTTGTGATTAAGAAGAGCAGAAGAAGGGGTCCATTCTTGTGATTAAGAAGAGCAGAAAAAGGGGTCCATTCTTGTGATTAAGAAGAGCAGAAGAAGGGGTCCATTCTTGTGATTAAGAAGAGCAGAAGAAGGGGTCCATTCTTGTGATTAAGAAGAGCAGAAGAAGGGGTCCATTCTTGTGATTAAGAAGAGCAGAAGAAGGGGTCCATTCTTGTGATTAAGAAGAGCAGAAGAAGGGGTCCATTCTTCTGATTAAGAAGAGCAGAAGAAGGGGTCCATTCTTGTGATTAAGAAGAACAGAAGAAGGGGTCCATTCTTGTGATTAAGAGCAGAAGAAGGGGCCCATTCTTCTGATTAAGAAGAGCAGAAGAAGGGGTCCATTCTTCTGATTAAGAAGAGCAGAAGAAGGGGTCCATTCTTCTGATTAAGAAGAGCAGAAGAAGGGGTCCATTCTTGTGATTAAGAAGAGCAGAAGAAGGGGTCCATTCTTCTGATTAAGAAGAGCAGAAGAAGGGGTCCATTCTTGTGATTAAGAAGAGCAGAAGAAGGGGTTCATTCTTCTGATTAAGAAGAGCAGAAGAAAGGGTTCATTCTTCTGATTAAGAAGAGCAGAAGAAGGGGTCCATTCTTGTGATTAAGAAGAGCAGAAGAAGGGGTCCATTCTTCTGATTAAGAAGAGCAGAAGAAGGGGTCCATTCTTCTGATTAAGAAGAGCAGAAGAAGGGGTCCATTCTTCTGATTAAGAAGAGCAGAAGAAGGGGTCCATTCTTCTGATTAAGAAGAGCAGAAGAAGGGGTCCATTCTTGTGATTAAGAAGGGAAGGCTTTCTTTTTCCTTCCTTCCTTTCTACAGAAATACAGAGAGATTGGTCACTTAAGCTGCTCCTGGTGGGGGATGTCTGTTCTTTACTGGGAGGTTCTAATGCTGCAAGTCTTAAAATGGTATACTTTAGGTGAGCAGTCTGTCATGCTACCTAAACATATTTGTTATTGAAGGTTTTGCTTAAAAATGAATTGTTATTCCAGTTTGACATTTTGTTTGAATTATACTATTCTTGATTTTGCAATAAAGCTGGCTGCATCAGCTATGTTGTTATGTTCATTGTATCAGGCATCAAGATTGGAGACGAATAGCATTTGCTTCCTTTAGCGTAGTTTACTTCAGCATGACTGAAAATAAAAAAAAAGCAAATAAAGAAATGGGTTAAGAGAACAAAAAAAGAAATGACAGGATTATAGTTAATGAGAAACAAGTAAGCTGAGACAGAGAACATGATTTAACACGGGATTTATATTTTGAGTTCCAATTTTTTTTGGACACTCTCCACATCATGTATGATGAGAGTGACTATTATCGTCTGCAATGTTTTAACTGTATAACATTGTCTAGATGTGTAGTAATATATTACAAAATCTTGTAGCAGTTTGTTCTTTCAACTTATTTGTTGTATAGTATTTCTAATCTAATCATTATTGTATTGGATTATACTGTATTTGTATTGTACTTTATGTTCATTGGTTCATAGGTAGGTACTAGGCTATCTGCCTGAGGGCATTTATAAGCCTAGCCAGAGTGTGTCGGCTTTCGCCACCCCATTGATTAATTAACTGATGCTCTGTCAAGCAGAGCCAATGAAGTGATTCCAGGGGTGCATTTTCTGTTATCATCCACTTGTCAAGGTTTCTCTTGAAGAGTGTTAGTGAGGGGCTCTGCCTGATGTAATTTGGAATTTTGTTCCAAAGCATGGGAAGTCTCTGTGACAGGAATCTATCCCTCCAGCATGTTCTATTTATTGTTGTGGCAAGGTTTAGCTCACTAGAGTGCATGGCTCGCAGTGACTTGGATTTCTTTAGGTGGAGCATGTCCATCAATTCTGAGTTGGACATGGCTTTGTATGTCAGGCAGAGATCACCTCTGAGTAACTGATATGCCACTGTGTGCAGCCAGAGTTTTTTCAGTCGGGCTGCATAGGACATATGTTTGAGACCAGTAATCCTCTTGGTGAGGTACTTTTGTGGTCTTTCCAGCTGTTGGAAGTGTCTTGTGAGGTACATCCCAAATGGGGCATTGTACTCTATGATGGGTCTAATGAGTGATGAGTAGAGGGGCACTATAACCTCTTTATTTCTAGATGCGAACCTTTAGTAATTAGATGGGCCACATAGAAGGATTTCCTAACTACTTTGGCATTATGACTGTCAAAGGAGAGATTACTATCTACCTGGGTCCCCAGATCTCTTATTACCTCTTCTCTATTAAGGGGGCTGCCACCTATGTGGTAATTCGTAGGTGTTTTGTTTTTTTCCAAATGGGATGACTATGCATTATTTGATATTTAGCTTGAGGCCATGAGTTTGACACCAGGTGTCCGTCTCAGTAAGGCCCTTTTGGAGGATGTCCGTGTCTGCTGGAGAGTAATTTATGGCTCCCAGTTTGCAGTTATTGGCGAACTTGGTTAGCCATAGTCCTCCTGTGTTTGCCTGTACTTCTGAGAAGTATATGCCGAACAGTAGGGGTCCCAGGACCGAGCCTTGCAGGACACCTCTTGTGACTGGTTTAGAGTCTAACCTGGAGCCCGCTCTTCTTACTGTGTGAGTTCTGTCTGTAAGCCCATTGGCAACCCATCTCGTGACGTAGGGGTTTATGTTCAGGTTGGTGAGTTTTTCTGTAATACCTGAGTGGGGAATGGTGTAGAAAGCCTTGGCGAGGTCAAGGTAGGCTGTGTGAACCACCTTTCCCTCATCTATAGCCTTGGTGACTGTCTCAAAGAAGTCAACCAGGTTTAGTTGGCATGATCTGCCTTTAGCAAAGCCGAACTGGGTCGGGTCAAGTGTTTGGAGGTTCCCAATGTCTTTGTTAATGAGTTCCATGATGATACGCTCCATATCCTTGCAGACCAGGCTAGTCAGCCTTATGGGGCAATAGTTACCAGGGTCAGTTGTGGTCCCTCCTTTGTGGAGAGGAAGAACCGTTTCTGTGCACCATTCTATGGACACGTAGCCTTTGGAGAGGCTGAGGTTGAACAGTGTGTTTAGGAGGAGGGTTAGTTCATTCTGTAGTCCATGCAAGACACAGCCTGGTACACCATCTGGTCCCATTGATGCTGTGTTTTTGGCTTTTGAAAGGGCTGTTCTCACCTGCACATCTGTGATTTTTGGGACACTACACTTTTCCGGTATTGTTGTGGGCCCTTTTGGAGGTGAGAGGGGGGTGAAATTTGCACTGAATCTATCTGCCAGGATGTTGGCAGTATCAGTAAGTTCAGTATATTTTGTGCTATTTTGAACTAGTTCAGTGCATATCTGTGAGTTGCCACTTAGATTCTTAACATAGCTAAAGAAGGCTTTGTGGTTATCTTTTGAATCCTTGGCACATGTGACTGGTTTCAACTGGTATGCAACTGTCTGCAGCAGGACATCAGTCTATGCCTTTCAGGGTATCCCTGTTTATGAAACACTCTGTGTATGTGTGTGTCTCCCTTTGTCATCCTTTGTATCACTGTCTCTCTCTTCCCCATGTCTATGTGTGTGAATGTATGCTTGCAATATTGGTATATGTTGTCCATATATATGTCTGTGTATCACATGCAACAGATGCAGGTATGTCACATATAGACCACCTACAGCTAGCTGAGGGTAATCCTGTCTGATGGGTGTGGGTAGAGACAGTTAAGGTGTACATAGTTGTCTGTATGCAAAGACATCTATGCACAATACAGTGATATAGTCTGATGTGGGTTCCGACATGGGCTATAATTCTCTAAGTGTAGGAGCATGCCCAGTATGACCTTCTATAGTAAGATTGGGACTCCATTCCAGAGTTAATTGTACTCCCATCTGGGATTTTGTGTAGTACAGCCATACCTCTCAACGTGTTAGTGCAAGGAGTCTGAAGATAGCCTGCCAAAATGGGGGGGACAATGGCCAAAACATAGGGAGATACTGTAAATATTGTTCATATTAATGTGGGAAGTTGCTAGTGTAACAGGGTTTGTTTTAGCAAACATTGTCTGACATTTATGAGGTATGACACTGAAATATATTGTGTCATTACTAACTGACAGAAATCCTCAGGTCATCATAGTAATTTATCTAAGATATAAGAGATGTATGATGCACAGACTGAAATTATGAGGCAAACTATAGACATTCTTGCCCAATCCGACCAGTTGAGAGGTGTGGCTACAGCTCATTGGCTGATGAAGCTGTGTAAACAGTCCAGGACCTCAGTGATATACTGGCTGGGGATCAACTGCTTGTGTGTTATTCTTCTTAACTGAAAAGGCATGTCCTGATGTGAATCATACCTCTCAACTCTACAGTTTTTGCAGAATGTCCAGATGTTTGTCTCATAATTTTGGTTCGTTATTCATAAAATTCTGGTTTTCTGGCAAGTTAGTGGCAAATAATTAAAGACTGAAGTTAGAAAATAATGAGTTTCAGACTTCATAATCTTCAGGAAATTCTTGCTAATGCAAAACCTGTTATTCCATCACCTTTCTAAGTTTGTGAGAGCAATATTTAGTTATCATCCCTATTTTTGGGCCTTTGTCCCACTTTTATTTATGACATTGTCCAGTTGTCTTGCTCTAAGAGGTTGAGAGGTATGGGTGTGGGTACAGAGTGCATTCTACTGTCCAGAGATGTCCTTTATATGTGTGGTATATTCCACATTGCACTGTGGATTTCAGGTATGTCAGTGGCAGAGCAGTATATAGTAATGTGATGAACCAGTGACAGACATTTGTTTATAGGTTGATAGGTTGGTATGAGGTTACTACGCTATTTACCCTGATGCCTTTATAACCCTCGCATATGAGAGTGTAGCCCATGTTAGGACATATCAGCACCCAGAGCCCCTGTACAGCAAGGACACAGGTGGAATCACAGGACTGTATTTTCTGTTTTCCATATGCTTATACAGGGAGCACGTAAAATGGGGTATTGAGGCACTCTGCTTGATGTAGACAGGGGGTGTATTCCATGGATGGGGAGTCTGTGGGGCACATATCTGTCACACCAACAAGCCCTATTGATATCACAGACCAGGTTGATGCTGTGCATACAGGTTGATTGAGTGGGCCTTGATATCCAGATGTGCAACAGGCCCATCAAGGCAGGTCTGGATTGCTTTGTATGTCACCTCTGAGGAGTCTGTATGAAACTGAGTAGAGGGAAAGTTTTGTTAGCCTAGCTGTGTAGGATAGGTGATTGGGATCCTGGAATCTCCCGGTAAGGGACCTCTGTGGTCTCTCCAGCTGCTGCATTTGCTTTGTGAAGTACATGCCGAAGGGGGGAATTGTACAAAATAATTCACCTTATAAGGATAGACTACATGGATCTTATAACCTCTTTGTCCCTGGATGAGATACCCTTACTTTTGTGTTGGCCAATCTATGAAGCTTTCTGTACAATGGATGCAACATGGTGCTCAAACTTCAGGTTGCTATCAATCTGGGTGGCCAAATGCCTCCCTACTGATTGTGTATGTAGGACATTGTTGTTAATGTGATAATATGTGGGGACATCAGTCTCCCTGAAGGGGATGGTGATGCATCTGCAGGGATTCAGCTTGAGGCCATGTTTCTAGAAGCAGTCATTTGTTTTTGTGAGACCCTGTTGTAGGATATCCACATCACTTTGGGCATTGATGACTGTTCCCAGTGTGCAGTCATCTGCCATCTTGGTCAGCCATGGGCCAGTGTTTTCGGCCTGCACCTCAGGTAAGTGTGTCCCATATACCAGAGGCCCCCAGACCAATCCAATGGGTATGCCACTCATTACAGGTGTACTCCTTGAGTTGGCTACCCCTATTATGATTGTGTGGGTTCTATCAATGAACCAGTTTGTTACCCATCTGGTAACATATGAATTGCTGCCTAGTTGACAGAGTTCATGTACTAAGTCCAAATGGGGAATGGTGTGTAAGGCTTTGACTGAGTCAAGGTGGCCAGAGTGAACAATCTGTCTATCATCCATGCCTTTGTTGGCAGTCTCAGGGAAATCATCCTGAATTCAATGACATACCTCCCCTTGAGAAAGGCAGACTGTGTGTGGGTCAGGTATTTGGAGTTTGCCAATGTCCCTGTTAATGAGGTCTATGATAACCCATGATGATCCATAATGGTAATACCTCAGATGGTCTGTGTTGCTATGTTATTATGAGACTACATGTTGGCCCTAGCTGTCAACCTGTCACAGACTGACATCTGTACAGGCCCATATATGACAGTCAGACACTGGACCACATATAAGACAGGGTGCTAATACTACACTTGCAAACACAGACAGCTGGGAAACTGGTTTGTTATAAGCTTGCTTTTTATTATGGTTATGATATCTGCTTCTCCACTGTCTGCCATTGATGTTTTGACATGAACATTTCTTGTTTGGCACATAGTTTGGCAGGCAGATGCAATGTTATGACAAGCAGAAGAGATATACAAGGCATACTTGTGGTCCTTCTGTGACACTGTCATTCCAGGGGCATGGATGGTGGCCAGTGACTTGTTGCCAGTGCTGACGCAGTAAGGTGGAAGCCATTTAACAGCTGGCTTTACATTGACTTTCAGGTACATGCTGTCCTACTAGGCACTGTGTAAGTTACTCCAAGCTGTGTACTGTCCATGTGTGTGCCCCCCTGTCCCTGACTTGCCCAGCTTTCCTGCAATAACAGATACTGACTTCTGGACACTGTCTACAACTCCTACCATAGGTGTAGCTGTATGCAAAATAGTTGGCACAGAACTTCTTGGAACATAGACCCTGCCAACCACAGTAGTGTACCTAGGCCATTAAACCACAACAGCCAAGAGTAAGTGCTGCCCACCTCCTGACAGTATTAAACATGCATATACATAGCTCATTGAACCCTGCATGTTGCAGACATGCATCAAGTTATCAAGTTGATTGGGACAGACCTGAGAATGTCTGCTCTGCTGCTATTACCCTACAAGCATCCATGTTACTGCATTTCTATGGGGACTCGTGTGTGTTGGGGGCATACCTGTCAACTGTACACATTTGCACAGACTGTGCAGATGTTGGATTTACTTTTTGATTCCATTTAGCATAACATTGTGCCTGTCTTGGAGAATACTGGCATATCACTGATCACTAAAGACTGAAGGTTAGGATGTAATGGCAGACATCTGAGTTTCAGACTTCCTACCCTTCATGGACTTCATGCAACTGCAAGACCTGCTGTGATATCACTGTCTAAGTCTGTCAGAGGACTACTTCATCATTGTCTGTATTTGTGGGCCTTTGCCAGACATTTCTTAATAATTTTCTACAGCTGATTTGCTGAGAGAGGCTGAGGGGTGAGTATGGGACCCCAACATTGACATCCATGCATGTGACCTATGACAACCCAGTTTATTTATCCCCCACATACACTGTAGTGAGTTTTGCCACCTAAGGGACTACTGTATACTCTGCGGAAGCCAGTATTAGGCAGACATTTCCTGTTGTCCCACATAGCTGTCAGTTGTCTGCTGCTATCCCGGAAGGCCATCCCATTCCCTTGCATACATGCAGCAATACCTGAGATATGCTACCAAAATGTTCTACTACATTCATCTATTGTTAAGAAGAGTGACTTACCTTGTGCCTGTGACAATTGTTAGGATGGTGCTTGAGGGCTGACTCTGTCAGATGCACGCAGTACATGGCCTATACATGGTAAGGTACAGGTAGTGTGATATGTGTGGCATCCATTTTACTGTGTTTCCAAGTCAGAGAGAGGTGTCAGTCCCTGGGTCTCTAGGGTGCCAGTATATGTGCTATGCATTGCCTCCTTACCAAGGCCAGGCCATACTGGGCATGCCTAAATCTACCTACAGCGTCAGGCTCAGGGGGTTCCACCTCTAAGTCCCCCTGTGCTTGTGGAGGCCTTGGCAATGGTGGGGGCTGTGTACCCCTTCCATGTGATGTTCCTGCCACAGCTGTTTTTGCAGGATCATATTGTGTAGCATTGCATATACTATGAACATGTGTGCCCATGTGGCTGGAGTGTACTGCAAGGCTCCACCAGATATGTCAAGGCAGTGGAACCATGACTTGAGCATTCCAAACACATGCTCTATAATGTTCCTAGTCTGTGCATGTGCCTCATTATGGCATTCTTCAGTGAGTGTGTGCGCATTTCTGATGGGTGTCATCATGCACGGTTCCAGTACATAGCCAGCATCCCACACAAGATGGCCATAAGGGATATCCCCTCTGGCAAATGCCTGGTACAGCTGTGAGGCATGCCAGATGTGGGAGTTGTAATAGCTGCCAGGCCTGCCTGCACACACATTCATGATAATACCATGGGCATTGCACATGACCTGACAGTTGATGGAGTGATAGCCCTTGTGGTTGACATACACTCTACCGTCTTCACCGGGTGGTGCTTTTATGTGGATGAGTGCAGTCTATATCACCCAGTACCACTGTGTAGTCTGCTACATGGTGGAAGAGATGCATATTGCTAGCCCTCTCCTCACGGGTGCTGGGGAAATAAATGTGCTCAAAGGAATGTGGTAGCATGGCATCCAGGAACTGGGGGAATACTTTGGATGCAGATGCCAGTGAGACCCCCATGATGTCCCCAGTAGGTCTTTGGAAAGTACCTGTATCTAGTATTCTTAAAGCTACACATACCTTTGTTTCAACTGGGATGGGTTCCCTTTTGTTGGCTCTGGGTCTGAGGTGAGGCTGGCAGAGCTGGATGAGTTGTTAAAATATGTCCCTGTCCACCCTGTAGTGCTCTAGTATCTCCAGATCATTTAGCCCCTGGAAGGTTACCCTGGGTCTGAACACTCTTCTCCACCTTGGTCTGGGCTGATTGTCAGCATTATCCTCATCACCTTCCTCAGTCTGTAGCCCATACTGATGTAGCAAAGTAGCAGCAGCCCCTATCATTTTGTCAGTTAAAATTCCCAAGTGTGTACACCAGTGGTGCAGAGCTTGTGGGCAAAACCAGACTGAAAGCTGTCTGCATACTTTATACTGGTGTGCTGCCAATGCTGCCTGTGTGACTGGCTGACTATGATACATTCCACCTGCCAGCTATATTATTTAGGGGTTTGAATGGGCCACTGTGAGTGGTAGGTTCTGTATTAGTGATTTTCTAGTTATTTTCCTTTATTCTACTATTTCCATTTTTTTCTATTTCCACTATGCTTAAGCCCTGCAGCACAATGCGCAAACTGTTTTAGCTAGTCTAAACATTGCTGAGCAGAAAAGGCCATCCCCTGGACACCACCACTCCTATCATTTCTTGAACCAGCTAAACACAGCTAACCAGCCTCAGACACACTAAGCAGCCTCAGACACACACCCTTGCTTAGCTGTACGTAAATAGGAGACGCAGACCTCCAATGTGCTTACACCAAGCATGGCACACCCCATGTGTATGTCAGCTGCTTCTTCTGCTTACATCACAGCATTATAGCTCCTACACAGCTAGGTACCCACGGACAAAGTCTCCCATTTGTCATTCATTAAAGTTAGCTCATTCACATACCTCTTCTGGCTTATACCCTAGTTACACCACTACACCGGAGCCTATGTCCTTAGCAACCACTGTTACCTGTTATTGTTATGAATCAGCATGCTGCCCACTATAATGGCAAAATTCATGTTTCACATTTTATTGACTATTTATTTATTTTTTTATCCTGCACAATCACATTTGTGTGCCACTGTACTCTACTTCAATGGCTGAAATTGGCCAAAAAACACTTTGGCATGTCACTGGCCATAGGCATAGTTAATAAACATAATACATTTCTGCTGCAGACATGGCTCTAACATGGATGCCTGTCTGCTTGCTGGATCTCAAATTCACCTCATCTGCATGGTTTTCACAAGCAAATGTGATGATTTGCATTATTCCATCGCACCCATGTCGGAATAGTACTGGAGGGTCATGCATGTCCCCTGCCTTATTTATTGGCTAGCACAGGCTCTGAACTCTGTGTTTGAGCTGTGCCACTATGCTTGCACAGAGATTAACTCCATGTTAGCTTTATTAAATCCCGGGGATTATTTTTAACTTTTTACGTATAAACAATTTTTGATTTTCATGTACTATATCAAAAATAAGGCATAGTGTTTAAGTATGTAATAAGAGAGTGACAAACATATGACTAAAGTATAACTTAAATAAATTTCAAAAGTATATATTATTTATTACTTATCACCATTATGTTTTGCAAATAACAAAAATTACATATTTGTGCATTTATGTGAAAAAGGAAAGCATGCTTATTACTACCTATTTCCCCCCTATTGAAACCAGTTATTCATCATTCTCAGTTTAACTGTCGCTTTTATGTTCTCAAATACTGTGCTTAGTTGCCCATCATTTACAGTAAACGTTATTCAATCAGAGTATTATTATGCAAGCTTCATAGTATAAATGAAAAGCATTTTATAATATGTAAATTATGACCAAATAATCATTGTGTTGAATTATTTAATCCCACCTTCTGACTATATTTTACATTTTTTTGTTTTCACTTTAGAGAAGGAACAAGCAATATATAAAAAGAAAATAAAACTGTTTTACCTTGTTAAATGTGATGTTTATTACCTGTCCCTTATTATGTCACATTATTCCTTAAGAAAATGAATATATGCAACAATTAAAAATAATTAATATTTCATTTATATTTCAGTTTTTTACTGTTTTTGTCTTTAATTTACCATTCATTTCTTAGTGCATCTCTCTTTAAAGAAGATGCATTCCATTCCATTTCTTCAGTTTTTTTTTTCTAACAGTTTATTTTTCTGTATATACTCCATTGCATCTTCCAAGGCATTAAAAGTTTTCTGTCCATTTGAGAAATGAATTTTTATTTTTGCTGGAAACAAAAGATGAGTGTTGATGTTTTTTTTTTTTTTTTTTTTTTTTTTTATAAGAGGCACACATGCTTTTCTCTTTGTCATAACTGTAGATGAATAATCATTGTCAAATCTTATACTGCTTTCTTTTATTTTAATTGGATAGCTTGCTCAAGCTATTTTAAAGCTAACCTCAGGATTCAATAAACTACATGTAGGAATAGTGTTATTCCTACATAGAGTGAATGGTGTCCACATCCACATAGCCTTAACAGCAGTGCACATTACATATTAATGAAGGCACGCTACTGAGAATGGCTCTGCGGACAAGAACACTGATGGAGTGCAGGGGGCGTGTTTCAATAGTGCTTGCACACCAATATGCCCCCTGCACTCTGAAAGTGACATACGACACTTTCCAACTGCTTTCAGTGTCTGCAGACACTGAAAGCAGGAATTTAAATAGGAAGCAATGGAGGGTGTGCGTGGCAGGTACTGTTACACACCCCCCCTGCATTGTCAAAGTGCTGTATGTCATTTTCTAATTGCTTTCAGTGTCCACGGACACTGAAACCAGGAATTTAAATGGGAAGCAGTGCAGGGGGTGTGTAACAGGTGCTGTCAGACACCCCTGCAATGCAAAAGTACAGTAAAGCACCTTAAACATGTCTCAACATCTTAGAGCAAAAAATCTGTACAAAACCTAAAATGAAGGGGCCATACCTCTCAACCTCTTAGAGCAAAAACTGGACAAAGCCTAAAATGATGGGAGGACAAATAGGGACATTATAAGTACTGCCCTTACAAACTTAGAAAGTTGATAGAGGAACAGGGTTTCTATTAACCTAACATATAGGGAAGGATTAGAAGTCTTAAACTCAAATGTATGCCGCTATGTAGTGACTTCAGTCCTGATATTGCCCATACAGACTTAGACAGTTGATAGAATGACAGGTACTGCATTACCAAATATTTTATATGGGAAAGCATTGTTAAAAATATTTTTTTTTAAATTATGTAGTGAGTAATATTTGCTAACCAGGGTAGTGTAGCTTGTTCAAAATGGAAGTGTCAGTGCATATAACATGTGAAATCACCCATGTATATACAACTATCCCATACAGTATAGTCACACACCAAAGTAATGTAATGAAAGCACATATGGGGACATCATGTAAAGTAAATCATATACACTTAATAATATGTCAGTAATGATTAATTAATTTACAATTCTGATATTTTTAAAAATGAAAACTTAGCAATGCTTACCAGTGGTCAACTCTGCTTAGCCGGTTTAAGCATTGCTTAGACGTAAATTCTAAGCAAGTAAGCTCGGCTAAGTTGATTTGCACACTGTTAAGCAGTGCTCAGCATTTACCCCTTTAAGCACTGCTCAACTCAGCTTAGCGGATTTGCACACTGATTAGCTGAGCTTAGCATTTTCAAAATGGTCCAATGAAGGCAAAGGACAGGAATATGGCCTTATTTAAACCACATAAGTGGGAATACAGCCAGAACCTGTTGTAGTTTGCTCTGTGCAGGAACCATGTCTGGGGTTAAAGAGGGAGCATGCTTTTGGACGCAGTGCTGTGGCATTCTGGTGTCTAGGGTCATGGCTGGACTCCTCGTAGAACACCTTAATGGCAGACTGCTGCAGAGCCAGTAACAGTGCTCTCAATACAAAGTGAAGGCCTGGGACCATCTGACACATGACCTCTGCAGTGCCACTGGAATCCCTTGAAATGATGAGCAGGTACGGCATCATTATGTCAACCTAAAGCATAGGAAGGGAGTGCTCTTGGCACATTGGATCCAAGATGCTAGGACATGGAATGCTCCAGTAGTTTGTAAGTATCACATTTATAGCTGTGCCAAATTCTAGCCTGAGTATGTGATAGACAGGTATGCATAATGTTTGTTTTCCCAACTACAGCTGCAGAGGAGAGGGCTAGCAATTTTGAGGCCCATGCCAACAGACTGACAAGGTTGTGCCGACAGGCTGGTGAGTACAGATCTACCTTGCAGAATATAGTGAAATAAATAAGAAGGAGTAAATTGTTTACTGCTAGTAGGTGTAGTGTGTTCTGTGTCTAATGAATAAATAAAAGTTTGCCAGACTAATATTGATCTACAGGATGTACAGTAGTAAAACACTGTGTCATATAAGTAAAATAAAGACTTATACCACAAACTTTTGTGTTTACTCTGGTATGTTGTTGTAGAAATATAATGTGTACAGCTTCTTCATGGCAAATACAGCTTATATAGCACACATTAACTGAGGTTGTTCTGAGCACTAGCTGTTAACCAAAACTGTAGATTGTGGAGCTAGAAAACAAGAAATAAATGAAATATATTCGGCACTAAGATCTGAACCCTGAATAGTAATGTGTAATGTGTTACAGTGTGCCCCTACAGCATTGCTTTGTGTTAACCTTTGCTTTCCAGATTGTATTATTTCAAACGATTAATAAACAGTACACTGACTATCTGTTATGCATGTATCACAGGAATACAACGTCAGACTCACTAACCAACAGGGTATTAGGCAGAAATCAGACAAACAAAGGACAACAGTTCCCCAATAGCTCAGTGTGATGAAAAGCAGTTTTGCTGTTGAGTTTTACACACCTTGACACAGTTTGAATCCAGTGTGTGGTACTGAGATGTGTGCATATATATACTCAAGACATCTTGAATATTTGTAGAAACATTCATGTAGTGTCAACAGATATGTTTCTCCACAGGTCTTACAGGTAAAGAAATGTATTGTAGTAGCTGTATGAAGGGCATGTTAATACTGTCATAACTAGTGGTCACTGCTGCCAATAACCTTGGACACAGATAGGAATCCAGGTGAAGTATGCCAGTAGCACACTGACATGACATCAGTGCAGGGCACCCTTTCTTTGTCAGATATGTAACCCTGACATGTATGAGTCTCCTCTAATCATGTACCCAGAGATGTCACAGTTTACCCCATACCATTCCAGGTTGACAGTTTAGCAGGTATGTATGTGCTACAAAAGCTATGGGCCATAGGTAGGTGTAAAGTGAGGGCAGACCTGTAGAGTTTTGAGCAGCACTGTTGTAAAAAATAGAAGCCTATACAGTTGTTAATGGATTTTTTCTCTCCCCCGCCCCTCAACCTCATCAATAATTATTATTAATTATTGTTATTATTATTATTATTATTATTATTATTATTATTATTATTAATAATTATTATTCATATACTACAGGTATGTTGTTCTCAAAACCTGTTGTTGGGAAATGTGTTCTATTATTGTTCATATATTTAATTGGTTCCATATTAACATACCTTATTCAAATACCATTAATGGTGGCCTGTTGCCATCAATGTAACTTGCATGCTGTTAGAATGTTTACTGTTGTTCCATTTATGCATGTGTTCTGTTTGCTATGCAACTGTTTCAAATCTGTTGTTTTTGGGTTAATTGGAACACCCATGCATGCATGCTGTTATAATTAATTTTGAAATGTTTTGTTCCTGACTAACCAATATATTTTGGGAAACCTCAACACCATAGCATGTTTGTGAAGGCAGACACCAGCTGATCCACCTGTCCCACCTCATCTGGCTGTAACACTGAACTCCAGCACATCTGGGACCCAACCTGGAAGTTCCTCCTCCACTGGTCCTGCACCAACTTTGTGTTGAACCGCCTGAGGGCACAGGGCCCATCCCCCCAGGTGTGGGAATGGAGAGGTGCCTGACACCCACTTCAAGTTTTGGGGCATGGTGCACAGCATCATCCACTCTGAGTTGGATGGACAGCTGCACCAGATGGAAGGCCACCTGGCACACTTGGAGAGGCAGACTGCCCCTGTTGTCCAGCCCCCAGCACAGCCACCTTAAGGGGACCATGAAGGTGCAGTGGTGACTGCCCATGGGTGGAGCCCTCAATCCGACTGTATTCATTTGGGGGCTCAAGGGCTTCTGATTCCCAACCACCCTCCCCAGCCAAGATGTTTACTTCACTCATGTGTCATACACCACCCCTGTCTGCTGTCCTGTGTGTCTTGTCTGTCTGCGAATGCAACCTATCCTACCCAACCTACCTCCCCAAACATACTTACAGCCCTTCCCCAACATCCCACTCTCACTTTAATAAAAATTAAAAAAGGGCATCTGTCCCACAAAAAAATCATTGCCCCATAAATAGCTCTACATTTCACCCCCATGTCCAGTGACATAAATCAACCTACACTCAAATTACTCTACAAATATATGTTGCCATCACCCCTCCTTGTGGGGTATGGGACTGTAAATTCCAAATTTTCCACATCATTCACAGCTGTTGCTACAGAATAAATGTAGAGCTATGGTTCTTTCCTACACCCATCCTGCACATCCCTAGCTGCTTTTCCTAAGGTTTTATCTCCTGCTTGTTCCCATTTCACCACTTTCCTATCACCCTTTTTTCTTTTCTTTATTTAAAATTAGCATGGGTTTAAGCGGGAATAAGTGCTGCTAACAGAAGCTAAGGGGACTTAACCATCTCTTAGCATCACTTAGCTTTGAGCGAAACTATGCAAACTCGCTTACAACTGCTTAAAATTGCTTTAATCACTCTCCATCAGCCCTTGTTCTGCCCAGCAGCAAAATAAGCAGCCCTGTCAAGTCTCAAACCTAGGACACTGTGCACTACAATCACAGAAATGTACCACTACACCATATGAGCTGTAGGTATTTGTAATGCTTTTGCAAACATATCATGCATTATGGTCATTTAACATTAATGGGGAAAAAAATCATCACTACCAAGACTTGAACCCAGGATCCTTTACATTACAATCCCAGCAATGTACTGCTACAGCATCTGAGCTCTGGGAAGCTGTAATGCTTTTACAAACATATCATGCATTACAGTCAATTAACATAAGGGAAAAATTACACATCCCTGGTTAGCCTTAAATCCAGGACCATGTACACTCCAGTCACAGCAGCTACCACTACTCCAGATAAGTTCTAAGAATTAATAATGCTTCAGTAAATTTATCATGCAGGATGGTCATCCAACATTATGGGAAAACCTGTGGAATCAGTAATGTTGCATATATATATATATATATATATATATATATATATATATATATATATATATATATATACACACACACAGCCGGATTCACTTCATAATCTCAAAATATTGAAATCTCGAATTTCAGTTTTTTGAGACCATGAAATCGAATCCACACAACACCGAAACACCAAAACAGCAAAGCCCAAAGCTGCAAAATTCAAAATGCCTAAAACACAGCACACACCAGACCACACATATACCACAACACCCACATCACAACATAAACAAACAAAATAACACACATCCACAAACTTACAACACAAATAAGCAGGAGGCAATCTCTCCTGCACCCCCCTTGTACAGAACTGCACCCCACACACCCCCCTACTTATATATACTAACTCCAAGATCGCACAAACAGTAAACAAAAGCAAACACACACACACATTCTACAGTCCCTCACACACACATCACACATATCAGCACACTCACATACATTCAAACTCACACTCAAAACCCTTACAAAACACTCACTTACCTGACATAACTCCTAAATCCACACACAGCACTGCACACCATCCATATACGATCCCAGACATTACGTAGATTAAAGCCATAACCGTGAATTTGAGATATTCACACCAACATACCAGTAAGCCAACTGAACTATAGAGTATAATGATTGTTTGAACAAACATATCCTGATTTCCAGTCATACACTACACCTACATATACTAACCCAAGTCACAGTGTACTGGGAATCCTGAGGTGTTATGAGACATTTCTCAGTCTGCTCCTACAAACATATAGCTGATAGACCACCAGCAACTGTAGGAGCATGCACAGTCAGATAGAAAAAGATCTTTGAGGCTCACATCTTCCCCTCTCCCTACTTTACCCCAACAAACATTTGCTCACTACACTGCTACACAATCTTGACAGTCTGTTAACAATGGCCAGACATACACAACTCTCAACTGTACAGATTTCCACAGAATGTTCAGGGAGTGGGACCATATTTGTGGTTACTGCCTCATAACATTTCTGAGATTCTGCTAAATCACTGGAATTATATCATGAGTGAAGTCACTAAATAATGATATACCAGTCTGAGCCTCTTACTGCAAGACTTCTGGACAAAGCTTAATATACTTGTTGGACAGAGGGACAAAAATAGGGACATATCTTAAATAATGGTGTTACAAACTGAAAAAGCTGCTGGTGTTACAGGGTTTGTTGTAACATAACTTTTCTAAAGAATATGAAGTCTGAAACACAAATGCATATCATCATTTAGTGACTTCAATCCTCACATTATCCTACTGATTTGTCAAAAACAGAAATTGTCTGAGGAACAGACCAAACATAAGAGGCAAACCTCTGGGCATCTGTAGAAATCTGGGCAGTTGAGAGGTATGTCATATACATATCACTGTCAGTCTTCCAATCACGCAGAAAATGCATGTCTAGACAAACCCTGTTAATCTAGCAATCCTCTAACTGTATAACCAGAATACTTACAATCTATACCTAATTCTGGGACTTTGTCCTCAATTTTGTTGAGCTTTCTTCACATTTATTGTTCTAAAATGTATTTCCACCTACCTTCTGTGAAGCTGTAGCAACCACACCTCCATAATGTTCTCCTCACAGGCTAGGAAAAGGGGCAAGGCCCACAGCAAGGACTTAATTATAGCACTGTGTCGCTATGTCATTGGCCAATAGAAAGACAACACAGCTGTTCTGGATACAATTAGCAAGTGGGAGACACCAATTGGTGCACAGGCCATCACCTGTTCATGAGCATTACATACAAAAGGCAAGTTGCTGCCTATGCAAAACAGGTCTGAACCTTTCTACACAAAGATAGACTGTGACTACACAAACCTAAACGTGTATTATTCTGAGAAAAATCTTCAGCACTATAACAGGTATGTCAGTCAATTAAGCATGTAATGGAATGCAGAAGGGGGGATGTAATAATTTGAAATAAGAAGTTAAACAATAGATTTCAGCAAGACTTGCTGGACTCACATGTTGCTGTCCAGCACCTACCGGCCATTCCTGCTGGCTCTGTCTGTAGTGACATAGATCACAGCTCTGGCCCCTGAGTCACCCCGCCAAAGGTCAGCTCAGATATGACTACTACTGGAGTGTCTGTTGTCCAATACTGACTGTGACACTGCCAGGCCAGCTACCTGGGATGTTGAAAATATTCATATGTCACTTGTGAATGCTGCTATGATACATATGCTTGTCCTACAAATGTAAGAGACCTATATAGGGTATGTGCATAGTAAACAACTGGCACAGAAGTGTGTGTTGAACTCTATGTTATATACTGAGCTCATACCTTTCAACTGTCCAGTGTTTTGCACAGACTGGCCACGTTTGCCTCATATTTGTAGTCAATGCCTCATACAGTTGTGTTTTGTCTGGCAAATCACTGGCAAATCAGTAAACACTGATGTCATAACATAATAGCATACATTTCAATGTCAGATGTCATGTCCTTCAGAGTATTCCTGTGAATGCAAAACCTACTTTGCAAGCAACTAAGTGTGTTACAGTTAGATTTATAAAGTGTGACTATTTTCTGGCCTTTGCTCCCCCATTGATGTGTGCCTTTGTCCAGATGCCTTCCTCTAACAGGTTGAGAGGTATGACTGAGCTGCAAGAGTATAAACAGTGTGCCATACTGACAAAGAACAGAAGTGTATATCAAGTATTACGTGTGCACATGTATGTATCAGTAGTAGATGCTGGAAACCTCAAACATACAGACATGAGTTGCAAAACGTCAAGGAAATAGGCTGTGCTTGTTTTACACTTGTCATCTTACTTCCAGTGCACTTAACAGACATAAATGTCTACACCTACAGATTGTTGTATTGCCTTCAAACATAAATAATTACTATGTTGAATAAAATCCAGTATGGAGTTTGAAACAGAGCCAGCCTTAATTAAGATAAAAAAAGTAGGTGAGTGCTTTCACTAGTGAAATACCTGCTTCATCAGACCTTAATACAAGATTTTTTCTAAGTGTGTCATATAAAACTTAAAAAAAAAGTAGGTGAGTGCTTTCACTAGTGAAATACCCGCTTCATCAGACCTTAATACAATATTTTTTCTGTGTGTTTTATATAAAACTTTTAAAACTGCAAGAACCAATGACATTGAGTAAAACATATTACATCATTCAATTGGTTAACTTCTTAAAAAGGCCATTATAAAATACACTTATTAAAAGGGTAATGCCTGAAGGTAACTCATACAAAGTTCTTTAATCTGTCTCAGGGTCAGCAAATATGATTTTCTGTATGAGTTACCTTCAGGATACCACCATTAACAAGGAAGACATAACAACATGTAACTTACTATGGAAAACTCTTCTTCTAAACAAAAAATATACCACATGCTCATATAAAATGATAAAGGATATGAAATTCCAAAACAATATACTCATATCTGAATACTGGAAGAAAAAACTCCCATCTATTGAGAATCACAAACTAATTCAGGCAATCAACCTAACAAAAAAATCTGTGGGCAGGATTCACGATGGCTTGCACGGAGTCTAAGAGCCGTGTAAGACTCCATGCAGCCATCGCAATCCAGGAACAGCCCAAAATCCCGTGTAAGAGAAAGCTAAAACGACTCTTACACGGGCAGGGCATGGATATGCTAATCACCACACTTGCAGCCGAAAGGCATGCAAATGAGGTAGATTAGTGATCCACGAAGCTGAAACCAGCCCGTGTAAGAGTCGTGTTAGTTGCAGAAATGTACTCAGTTGACAACTGAGTACATTACTGCAAATAACACAACGGAGCCATGACAGCTCCAAATAAAGTGTGCAAATGTTACAGACAGCATGCCAATGGCCAAATATGTGATCATTGGCATGGTAAACCGATGCAAACATGAAAACAATTTTTTTTTTTTTCGGAGATCGGCGATGTTTAAACGCAGCGCAGCCCCGCGGAAACGGGCTGCGCTATATAAAACTGAAAAATGAAGGTTAGAAACCCACAAATGTGGGTTTTATGTAATGCATGGATTTGCAATGCAGGGACTAGCAGACCAAAAACAACATGGCCACCGTCTAGTGGTTGCTAAGGGGGGAAGCTGAGTGTAAGACATGTAACTAAGCATTAGTAGGCAATCCTATGTAAATGAATGGTAGGATAGTGAATCACACTGTCACATAGCAAATGAAAACAGTCCGTGTAGTGTAAGAGTCAGATAAGGGGGAGTAACAGAGTAGGAGATAGGTGACATCACAGGGGGGAATGTCAGGAAGAAAGCAAGCTCATTGGAGCAAAGTGGTATGTGAAATATATCAATCACACAGCAGAAAAAGAGGAGTGTCAACAGATAAGCATAGGAAAGTCAAGAAATGAAAGGTGTACACCGTGGCCAACACCAAAGTTTCTTGCTGTACGTGCATGCGCGCGTGTGCGAGCTGTGAGGCGCGAGTAAGACAAAGTATGCGCGTGTAAGGCAGAGTAAGCATGTAAGAGCCTGTTTAAAGATCTGTAAACCTATTTGCGCTGGTGTGTGCATATTTTAGCCCGAATAAGCAGATTCTAGACCGTGTAAGCATGTGTGCGCGTGTGGTAGCCACTGTGAACGTGTTTTCGCTGGTATGCGCGTTGCTCCCCCTGAGGAAACAGAGAGGAAAAGGAAGCAGGAGAAATAGTAGGAAACTAGCAGGGAATACCTGTAGAGGTAGCAGGTGAAAACAATTAGAAGCAGGCAATTACACAGGCAGAATACAAGCCCAGCCCAGCACTTAAAACACTGCAAAAGCATTGCAGTATGTTTCTCTCAAGAGATACTGCAAGACAGGAGTAAGCTAGTAGAAGTGAAAACTGAAAAAGCTGCACTAAGACCAAACATGCTAGGGGCTGCCATAGCTGTCATAAGGAGACATAGGAGACTTGCTGAGGGTGGTGACAATGGAAATGCTGCCAGACAACCCACAGTGAGGAGACGGAGAAGAGTGTACAGGCCCAGGGTCACCTACCAGGGGTTACATGAGCTGGAGATAGTGGAGCGCTATAGAGTGGACAGAGACCTCCTGCAGCAAATTGTCAAGCTGTGCAGGCCACGCCTCACACACAGAACCAACAGAGGGGAACCCATCCCAGTGGAAACCAAAGTATGTGTTGGCCTAAGAATAATAGCAACAGGTACCTTCCAGAGACCAACTGGTGATATGATGGGGATATCACAGGCATCAGCCTCCAGGGTACTGCACCAGTTCCTGGATGCCATGTCAGCACATGTCGGTGATCATGTATATTTCCCCAATGCCCGTGAGGTATTGGCCAGCAATATGCGTCTCTTCCAGCAAATAGTGGAATACCCTGAGGTAGTGGGTGCAATAGACTGCACACACATAGGCATCAAAGCACCAGCCGGTGAGCAGGGTAGGGCCTACATTAACCGCAAGGGCTTCCCCTCCATCAACTGCCAGGTTGTGTGTGATGCCCAGTGCATAATAATGAATGTGTGTGCTGGCTGCCCTGGGAGCTACCATGATTCCCATATCTGGCATTTGACGCAGCTGTACCAGACATTTGCCAATGGGGACATCCCACATGGACACCTAGTGGGGGATGCAGGTTATGCACTGGAGCCGTGGCTGATGACACCCATCAGAAATGCACACACACCTGAACAGGAACGCCATGATGAGGCACACGCACAAACACGTAATGTAATAGAGCATGTGTTTGGGCTGCTCAAGTCACGGTTCATGTGTCTGGACACATCTGGTGGAGCCTTGCAGTACTCACCAACTACATGTACCCAAATTGTCATGGTATGTGCTATGCTACATAATATGATCCTGCGAAAACAGCTGCAGCAGGACCAGCAAAGGGTCGGGACAAACAGCCTCCCACCATTGCCAAGGCCATCACAGGCAGAGCGTGACTCAGAGGAGGAACAACCTGAGCCTGCCCCAGTAGGCAGATGGAGGTGTGCCCAGTATGCCCTGGCCTTGACAAAGAGGCAACGCATAGTAAATACACTGGCTCAGTAGGAACCCTGGGAATGATACCCCTCTCTGACTCACTCATATAGTAACAGGGATGCCTAAAATGACATAACCTGTTCTCAAACATGTACAGGGAGTGTAGTATGTGCATCCGACAGAGGCAGCCCGGCAGCACCACCTGAGGCATGATTGCCATGTGTTAAGTGATGTAACACCATCTAGTATATGCAAACATGAAGACCCAACCTAACATCTCACCCTCACCAAGCATGACGCCACACTATGAAGATAACAAGATCAAGTACAATAATTGGCTGAGGTATTGCTGTTAGCAAGGGGGGAACACATGGCTGACAGCCTGGGCTGACATGCCGAGCAAGACATGATGCCCCACCTGCTAGGGATGGCACGCACCCAGCACACCTGGCTGTGTAGATACTGGCAAAGGCTGCTGTTACCCCCACTGTGCCTGGAATAGGTAAGTCTGGAAACACAAACCCACCAACGTAGGTAGCACAAGGGATAATAACCTGGACGTAATGCTACCCGATGCCAGAAGTCTAACCTGCAAGGTGCATGCAGACCAAACCCACCACAGCATGGAGAATGGTAATATGTGTTCTGTAACAGAAACCTGGGCAAGGCCCAGAAGAGCACCCTAATACTACCAGGTTATGCTTCATACCATGCTCTACAGCTCCAAAACATGGAACACACGACAATAGGAGTGTGGCTACCAATAATTATCAAGAATAACCACACCCCCAGGTTGGTACCACAGCAAGAAGCAGCATGGACTATCCACGGGCGAGTAACACTGTCCAAACTGTGTACCTGTTTGAAGCCTGCTACAGACCCCACACACAAACCCAGGTACCCCAGCCAGCCTTCCTGAAGACATGTCAGAGTATGAATGTCCCAACAAATACCAAACAAGGCACACACAAAGTATGACATAGGTGACCTAGGGACACAAGTGGACGGTAACCTGTCATGTGACACACACATTGCCAAGGTGGCCAGGAAGACCTGCTATATTGCCAACCTTAATATGAAAGGATGCACATGTAGAGCTACAGAGGTCAATGTGCCCCCATACCCTTCCCTTATCAGGCCCATACGTGACAACTATGCCCCAGTCCACATGTACCTTACCTTACACATGCAGCAGTTAGAAAGACCCCAAATGTACCCCACCAACAGGATAAAGGGTCCAAACATTGGACATCTGCAGCCTGGCTGAAGAAACCACAGCCCAATTCAGAAGCATACTGCAAAGTCAGAGGTGATGTATGCCTGATGTACAAGGCCATGCCCAATCCAGAATGAATGGACATGCTCCACTGCAGAAACCCCAAATCCAGGAGACACACCACAGTGAGATATCTGAACCTCTACACATAGATTACTAGGATGTGCTGGAGGGACAGATCCATAACCCAGAGGCTCAGGACACTCTGGAACAGAATCCCAGTCCATGATAGGCTGAGCTTCACACACAAACTCAACAAGAGAAATCCGTTGAAGTGCATGGGAGATAGCAGGTGTACACTGAGGGCCATCCCTGTGTCACATCAAGGAAAGTAAACCCTACGTGGGCATGATATACACATTGCAAGGGGTGTTGAGACCCACACACAGTCTGTCGGTGCTCAAACAAGGCCAGGGCAGATAGCCTAGTATGAACCTATGAACCTATGATGATACAAATTGTGCAGGACACAAAGGATTATTACAAAGCTGTCCTACCTGATGGTAGGAACCATGGTGGTAATCCACAGATATGCTCTGCAGCACTCTAATATCACAAACAATACACCAAACCCACACACATTGCCAACATCCTACCTAACAGATTCTTTGCAAACTCCCCACCAGCACCTAACTGCTAAATATCTATCCCAGGAGAGTGCTCGCCCCCCGACATTGCAGATGCTGAAGTAACAGCCAGCATCCACAAAGCACAGCACACAGCATCAGTGGTACCAGATGGTGTCCTGGGTTGTGTCCAACAAGTACTGTAAGAAGAATGCAACAGCAAATAGCATTACTGTGCACTATCAGTCCTGCCACAGGATATGTACCCAAAGAGCGGTGTACAGCAACAGTGGTCCCACACCACAAAGGGGGTGCCTGAGTGGATACTACAAACTATCACCCCTCAACCCCAAATATCTAGGTTGGCAAAGTAATGCAGAGGATGATCATGGATCCCATGAATAACGAGATTGGGTACCCACAGACATTGGACCCTACCCAGTCTGGCTGTCATAGGGCAGATCCTGACCCGTACACATGTCTGACTCATGTGAAACATGCACCAAACCCAGTGATGTGGAGAATGTCGATCACACAGCCTATCTGGACCTTGCTAAACCCTTCCATACAATACCCTAGTTGGCGGTACAGATAAGCTCACCAGCCTAACTATAAACCCCTATGCAAGTAGATGGGTTGCAAACCAGCTCAAGGACAGAACTGACCTGGCAGACATGCTGTAGCCATGGCAGACTGCAAACCAGGTACAACTGGCATCCCACAAGGCATGGTCCTGGGAACCTTCTTTTATGCTATATATGTCACATAGGTACAGGCCAACATGGAAGGACTCTGTCTGAACAGGTTTGCAGAGGACGACAAACTGGCCACCATATTGGACCCTCCAGCTGACACAAGCAACCTACAAAAGGCACACATAGAAACACACAAGTGGTGCCACAGCCATGTCAACAAGCTAAATGCAGAATAGGGTATAGTCAACCCCTGTGGAAACACAGTACATGGCCAGAAATTACCACATAGGTGTTAACCCAGTAAGTACATCAGGAGCAATAAGAGACCTGGGGACACAAGGTGACACATATCCTGCATGTGACAACCATGTGTCTGTAGTGGTTACAGAAATATACCATATACCCACCTAATCATGAAGGTAAGCACAGCTTGGTTAGGGTAGGTCAATGTGCCTCTCCAGTCATCCATCAGCAGCCTCACAATTGTGTACAATGGCCCTTCAGGGATATACTGTAGCAGACACCTGCAGCAACTGGAATGACCACACAAATACCCCACCAGGAGGATTGCAGAGTTGTAACAGATGCCATGTGTCGCCTGAGTAAAGTAACTGCAGCTCCACACAGTGCCATATTGCCTGGCTGGAGGTGAACTGTGCCTGATGTATAGAGCCATGACCAACCTGGTATCAATGGACATGTGGCACCATGTAAACACTGAATGCTGGTGACCTATGCAGCTGACAGGCCTGAACCCCAGCACAGACATAAACAGGACATGCTGTACTGATTGGTCCACAACCCAGAAGCTCACTACACTCACGACTGAACTCCCACTACAGGATATCCAGGGAGTCCCTCAGTGACTGTCATCCAGAGGAATCATGATGACTGGATGGGTGATGGCAGGTGTACCCTGGATATCACCTGTATGTCATGGGTAGACAGAGGCACAGCACACTAACTGTGACATATGTCATGGCAAACATCAGTAAATGTATGTTAAAGGACAAACACTCTCTGACTAGTATTACAAATGGACTAGGGCACATGGCCATTGTTTGTCACTGTCCACACATGTTGTGGAATACATTAACAATGTCGGACAATCATGTACTAAGCTGTCCATATCTGAACAAAATGCAACATGGTCATATCTGCACAACTGGCCCTCAACCAGTCTGGTGTGCTCACTATAAACATTACAAGCAGTGATAGGACTGAAACCGATTATACTGTAAACCACAGTGAAAGTTTTGCACCAGTACACTATACAACAATACACCTTTTTGGTCAGCAGGAAAGGATGATGACAACTGTATGCAAACTATCCCATGGTGACCCTGCAGGCACAGCATAATGCCTGTTAGGTTCAGACACACAGCAGTTGGGCAGTAAGAACACAACCTGATGTCCAACACTCAACTGTACATGTGATATACAGATGGCGTCCATACAGAAACAGAAATGTGGTGGTCCACAGATCCAAACATAAGGAAAGGGCACACTGGGCATGCTCGCACACTTAGATAAATGAGATGAGGCAGTCAAGAAGCCATACAAACTGTGAACTGGGCATGCTCACACACTTAGGCCATGTCACAGTTCAGCAGATGCACACACATATCAGGCATTTCTATGTGTTAACACAGGAACCTCCCACAATACAGACATCTGCCCAGTGCACACAGTGAAGTTACAACAGAGACATAAGTAAAGTACTGGATCCCACTCATATGCAAACATCTCCCACAGTACACACGTTGTTTATAGAGATAGGGAAGGCTATGGCAATAAAGAACCACAAACAGTATATGAGCAACAGATACGTGCATCTGACAGGTAAACATATGGCCGTAGAGTGCAATACCTGATCATTGTCCCTAGGGAAAACAGAAGGCTATCCACAGTGTATTTGGCATCTGCCTCCACAGTACAGTAGGCCACTGTGCCTGTGCAAAGTTAATGCATAGATATGCTCTCCCCCTTACTGATGGATAGTAACAGATGTACATACCTCTTCATCCATAATGATGTCAGCACACTATACATATGTCAGGAGCAGAAAGTATACCCAGTAATGTGAATAGCGCGCTCTGCTACTGCATCTCTAACAAGTGTCATAACATAGCTAGGTAGGAGTTTGAATCCTGCAAGTGCCCAGTGTGTGTGTAACTGTGTATGGGGGAGTAGTGTATGCAATTCCATGTGTATGAGGAATGTCCCTTTTGGCAACTTTTACTACACAAAACATGCTGCATATTCCACTGTCGAAACAATGATGATGTCAGCACCCTATAAGTACAGAAGGAGAAAGCAATCTCCCCAGTAATGCAAATAGCACACTCTGCTAATGCATCTTTCACTAGTGTTATAACATAGTTACGTAGGGGTTTGAATCCTGCAAGTGCCCAGTGTGTGTGTGACTGTGTATGAGGGAGTAGTGTGCGCAATTCCATGTGTATGAGGAATGTCCCTTTTGGCAACTTTTACTACACAAAACATGCTGCATATTCCACTGTCGAAACACTGATAATGTCAGCACCCTATAAGTATAGCAGGAGAAAGCAATCCCCCCAGTAATGCAAATAGCGCGCTCTGCTATTGCATCTCTCACTAGTGTCATAACATAGTTAGGTAGGGGTTTGAATCCTGCAAGTGCCCAGTGTGTGTGTGACTGTATATGGAGAAGTAGTGTGTGCAATTCCAAGTGGAATGTACCTTTTGGCAACTTTTACTACACAAAACATGCTGCATATTCCACTGTCTAAACACTGATGATGTCAGCACCCTATAAGTACAGCAGGAGAAAGCAATCCCCCCAGTAATGCAAATAGCATGCTCTGCTAATGCGACTCTCGCAAGTGATCTACCATAGTTAGGTAGGGGTTTGTATCCTACAAATGCCATGTGTAATTTTGTCACACAGTCTGTCCATGTGTGTGGGGTGTTGTTCCCAATATTGCATGACATACATTATATCAGTAATGTCAATGCGCACATGATGTATGTGTGTGCCACCTACACATATGTACCTGTGAACTGCAAGAGTTCCCATGTCCGAAGCCTGCCTCATGTGAATACATGGAATATGCATCAGACAACTGTATGACTGGGGTGTTCTGTACAGGGGCTGCATGTGGTATGTGACTATACATTGTGGGTTGTAGATGGTGTCATTCCACCAGCGAGGGATACATGATTGGTCTGGAGCATATAGTCCACATGTTGGTGATGAACAGGTGCAGCATGTTGTCACCACTTGTGGGAGTGGTAACAAGTTGTTCCATAGCAATGCAGGGAATGAATGATAAGATACCTTCAGATAGGGACTTGCAGCTAGAATAATGCTCACACTGTATGTTTGGGTAGTTGCAGTACAGCCATATAATGGTGTGTGTAGAGACCATCATATTCCCAGTGTTGTCAGGAAGGCCAAGTGGGTTTCCTGGGTATGGGAGTGTGGTGTGTGCCAGGCTGTGAACCTGAAGGCAATCTAACCCACTGTGTGTTGCACATGGAGAGGCTGTGATGCTTTGTGCAGTGCCACCAACCTGGGTGTGTGTGTATCTGAGGTGCCTTTGGATACATCCCCCCTGTTCTGTTTTGGTGCATGTGTAGGGGATGATAAGCATGATATCAGGAATGACCCTCCACTGATGGTGTGCAGCTGGGAGCCTTGGACCAGGAGTCTGTTACTGCACGGATATTGCTGTACCCCATGCTAAGGACAGTTTCCACTGCATGCATCTTGAGGTTTACACTGCTGCTGTTGAGTAGCATTGCTATTAGTGTCCCATCCCGTGTGCTATCTGTGTAGGTGGCTATGTAATATCAGCCTTGCATACAAAGGCAGTATGTGTGTAGCAACAGCCTCTGCCAATATACAACGGCCCATGGGTGACAGGTGCAAGCTGTCCCAAGCAAAGCAATGTGGCATGTCCAGCATGTAATCCCACACTGACAGGCATTGGATCCCCTGTGGATGTCACTGAAAGATACGTTAAGTGCAGAAACCGATGAACCTGTCTACATATTGTGGCAGCATTCATGGTGAGGGTGAGATGCTACCCAAAGCCAGGGTCATACCAGCCTGTGCCACAACCTCAGAGAGCCCCTCCATGTCCCCTAACATGTAGTCCAGGGAGGTGTGTCAGAGGTCATACCCACTGGAACAGACAATGACTGAGTCATACTGCTACATGCCTTGGAGTGACTGCTTTGCTTGTGTTATGTGGTGGATCATAGTGCCCGATGGGCAGCTCAGCGTGACCATCACCTTGTTCAGCCTGGGAGCAGGACCACCATGTACGTGTCAATAGAGGTACCTCATACAACCGTAGCAGGTGTGTTGTCTAGCCGTATGGCCTGACACTGTTTGGGAGACAGGCTTTGTGAGGTATGTGTTGCATGTGCTCTGCTCTGGTGTAATGTTTGCTTGTGTGTCTGCTTTGCAGGTGTCAGCTGCTCAGGCAAGATGCTATTCTGAGAGCCCAATAATGTACCTGTGTGTGTCTGTGTTTGGATTGTGGTCGTGGCAGGTCTATGGGAGACTGGTACTGTATTCACTGTAGTATCCTACTCCACCTGACAGGGAATGCCAGTGCTGTATAAACAGAGCTTAGCCCCCAGTTTGGCTATGTGGTTGCATCTCTCACATGTGTTGTACATGTATGGGAAGGGGAGAGGGTTGTCTGTGTACATGAGGCAGCTGTAACAGTGCCACATGACTCACAGATTCACCCACTGGATCTGAGAGTAGATCGACAGGTGACCTTTGCACATGCTACCATAGCATTGTGACTCCCACACTAAGTAATGACACATAGGGCCAATGGGGAACAAGGTACTCAAGGTGACTATGTGAGGGTATAGTGCTCCTGAATTGTTAGTGCTGGCATATATGAATGCTGTCTTGAGCAAATGTGAGGTACATCATATGCAATGTGTTACAGGCAAGCTACATGCAAACAGGACAAACAGTGACGTTCTGTCAAGTGACACATGGACATCAGTACAGTAAGCAACACAGATGTCACTAGGGATCCACAGAGGCACTGTATATCTGCACCACAGGTGGAATCAGTGTTTCAGGAGCATAACAGGCAAACATGCATACAAACAAAGCTACAGTCAGCAGGCCTGTATGTAGACTATGCTACAACAAACAAGGTGTACGACTTCCAGTATGTAACAGTGCATATATGGAGGCACTCTAAGCCAGTACCCAGACATTCCCAGGTAAGACAGACTGGGTCCAGCTGCAACTCCCACAAGTGTATAGACCACGTACCTTCGTAATGTTGAATAACTGGCCTGATACCCAAGTGCTCATACCTGTAATAATACACATGTCAAATAACAGACACTGAGCCCTCACTCAGCAGTTCCAGATGTAGTATGATGTATGCTACCTGTCCTGGCACCACAGTATCCTTGACATCTATGGACACTCTCCCTCCTGTCATAGTTAGTTCTGTGTTTTGGTGCTGTTATGCATGGTATGATGTGTGACCTTGTAGTGCTAGTGTGCTCTTGTGAGCCCTGAACCTGCTGTGTAGTACTGCACAGATATCAACATCCTGAAACATCTGCATTGCAGAGTGGTGTGTGGACAGCATGCATCTCGCAGTTCACATGGCCATCATTGAGTATCAATATGTACATTGTTGTATCTCCTGTGCTACCTATGTAGGTGGCCATCTCTTCACAGCCTCACCACCAGTATGCAAAGATGTGCAGACAGAACACTGTGGTAATTAGTATGGGTGTACAAAACAATACAATGACATTCATACTGTAACTGCATCAGGCATGCTGGTATATACCCAAAATGCTATAATTACACTGTACTGTTGTCAACATCATACTATTACAATAAGTCTATGTAGTCACCCTGTGCATCAGCACCATGTTAACCTGTTCCTGCACCGATCTTACAGATTGCAGGAGGTGGCACAGTTTCATCATATGCACAGGGTGTGTACCTGGTATGCCTGAGTCTGCCACTGATACAACCAATTGACATGTCTGTGTGTGTGTGTTGGTGAGGGACAGCAGTACAAGATGGGGCAATGTTGATGCAGTGTGTGCGTGTATGCGGTAGCCCATGGTGTTATCACTTTGCATGTGTGTATGAATGCACACAGTCCCACCTCATGGCTGCCATATACAGGTGTTTGTGGACAGCTGCAGACTGTACCTGCCAGGACATACAGATCACTGTCTGTGGCCACGGACACAGTACCTGTGTCTGGCAGGGGTGCTACGGACCGTATCAGGTACCAATCCAGACTGGGTACTGTCATCAGAAGCAGGTGTTCATTGACTGGAGACAGGTCCATGTTGGGACTGTCCAGCACCACGTGCACGTGGTCTCCTGGGGCGGTCTGATGACAGCACAGACCCAGCATTGCTGGGGCTGCTGCTGGCACTATGTGAGCGGCCGCAGCCCTGTTGTCGTCCGCGACGGCTGCCAGCTGCTGCTGTTGCTGGCATACGTCCACGTCGACGCCTCAACCATCCACCATTGCCCTGGCTCATGGACATATATTTGTGGAACAGATCTAATGTGTCCCCCCAACATCTGTCAATGACCTCGGTGAAGTTGCGGATGGCAGCCGCAACATCACGCATACTGTCACTCATGGTTGTGCGACATGCTCTCAGCTCCCTCAGACCCTGTCTGGTGTACCGTTCCATATGTGACTGTGCCTGCATTACAGCCCGGAACATAGCTGGGGTTGACAGACCTCTGTGGGCACGTCAGGGGAGGTACACCCACGAATGCTCCCACGAGAACCCATGGACGTCTGCCTGTGTGGTACCGTGTCAGGGCCCTGGCCATGGCTGCAGTGTGGGGATGCATGTGCCACCGGTACCACATTACCCTGGTCAATACCCACTGTATCCTGTCCATCACCTAGGGACATTGGTGACAAAGTATGTATTGGCAGGATGACTGTGCGCATAGATGGGGTCGACAGCTGAGTAGTGTCAATTGGCTGACCAATGACGGACCCTGGCACACCTACCTGTGCCATTACACAGGTATCATCATCACTATCCACAGCAGCTGATTCAGGTTCCCTGCTGCATGACACCAGAGCAGCACCAGAACCTGTGGGAGTAAGACAGGAAACACAGTTTACAATGTGTACACAATGCCACCACTGCTGCACACATGCACACATGGGCACATGCACACATGCACACATGCACACATGCGCACATGCACACATGCACACATGCACACATGGGCACATGCACACATGCACACATGCACACATGGGCACATGCACACATGCACACATGCACACATGCGCACATGCACACATGGGCACATGCACACATGCGCACATGCACACATGGGCACATGGGCACATGCACACATGCACACATGAACACACCTCAGTATATGAGATATCAACCCACAAACACACCTGCAATCAAACACATTGCACTACTGCTTCAGCCTATTATTACTATTAGTATACAGAGTAGTGAAGGTAATGGTATTACACACTCACCAGCATGGATAGGCTGCCTTGCTGTTACACCAGAGGGACCTGCGGAAAAGAGACATTCATCGTCAGTGGGCACAACTGTGCCATTGATACTGTGGGCATGTTACAGTTCAGTAGTGCAACAGTTAGCTTCCACAGGTGTACTGTAGATAATGAGGTTATCACTAATGCACAATAATTACCAAGATAATAGCTACAAATCGAGGACACACCCTACACATGCATAACCTAACAGTGTACAGAATGGTCACTATACACATGGCATGTTACCTTCACGCTCTGTGTCCTGCTGCTGTGTGGCTCCAGCCTCCATCATTACACATGTAAGCTGTTGTTGTTGCTGCTGTGCTGGAGCCACAACACTCAGGAGTAGTCCCTCCAGTCTGGTGATGGGGGGGTGTCTAGCCACCCCACCACTTGTGGCAAGCTGCTGCCTGTGGATATCCGATGCATGCTGACAGACATTTCTAATTAAATCACTGCAGTGATGGCGTATCTGCTCATATGTCCGGTTATGTGTGCCTATGTCATTTACCCGACAGACCAGGTCTTGCCACAGTGCAGCCCTCTCCTGCTGGTTCTGGCTGGTGCGGGAAAAAAGTACAGTGAAATCCCGCACCAGGCTCCGGTGTATCTCCTCCTCTTCTGCAGCGGAGTAGACTGGGTTCCGCTGGTGAACCATGTCCCTGAAAAGGAGAAGGGAAATATGTCAGCAATATCTGTCAACAGACTATAGCACACATAATACACATTATACTTGACTGCAGTGATATAACTTAGGCACCATATATAGCATCTGTCTGTCTATTGGGGGATACATATGTACATGACCAGATATCAGTGCTCATCCGACAACTGTGCAACAGTACCTGGCACACTCCATACAACAGACTAGTATACTGCAGCAGTCAACGCACTGTTTCAGGTACAATACACAACCTCACACTGGGGGTTTGAATCAAGGTACTGTATGGGGAACATTATCAGCCCATGCACTGCACACAATGCACGTTACATATTTCACTGGTACTGCACACTACTCTTGCTTGCCATAACCCTACCTACACCACAGTGACATACAGGGTAACACAGCACAACATATGGCAATGTAGTATGTGTTGATCGCAATACCCCACACACCTGTCTCTGGCCTCACACCAAGGACACACACTACCATGACAGACAGACAGTCATGGTGAGCAATCACACCAGTACACAACATGCACCCAGTCACTAGCACACTCATTCCACCTCACATATTCCGTTTGCAATGTGTTAATGGGTGTGCATTGCGTCCTAGGTAGGTAGTGTGCTTTTGGACCTGGGCCTACAGCAGCATACTGTTATGCTACCCTGCCCCTTGTGACACAGGTGTTATAATCGTACCTGCTCCTTACAAACAGTTACACAGGGTGACTCATATGGCATATTACCTATCAGCATAACATTCAGCAGGGGTATGTCTGACATCTACTCATGGGGAGGCTTGCTTCTTAATTCTGTGTGGTCTACTACAGGGTATGTCATATCTGTGGGTAGGGTCCCATACCTCCACCATGTGCTCTATACTGCAGTGACAAGGAAGACAGACGTAGGTAATTTGTGGTGTGGATGTTGGAGGTGTTACCATGGTTGCGAGACAACTGTCATGGGTGTGACCGAACTATGTATATCCAGCAGTGGTAACCTCTATATAGGTAGTCTGTGTGCACTCTGTGGTGTTTGAGTGCATTGACACAGTTACTTGCATATGTCTGTGTCCTTCACCATATCTGTAGCTGTCATGGGAGGTACATACCGTGTAGGACATTGTGGGGTGTGGAGGGGTACAGTGACCTACATGTCCATAGCTGACACACCATGTCCGCTGACACATTCCATATACAGGTATTACAGGACTAGTGTGCCACTGTGTGTATCGATGTGGAGCCTATTGTACACTTGTTGACCCTGTTCCCCCCTGACACATGCAGTGGTGTGCAGGCATGTACATATGTGGTGGTTACTGGTGTCAGTGTTTTTGAATGGGGTATGGTACTCCAGTATCCACACTGGTGTTCACTTCATGCCTGTGACACCAGGCACCTGTAGCAAGACATCTGCACACATGTGCCTCACATAGTCTATATATGTATATATATATATATATATATATATATATATATATATATATATATATATATATATATATATATGTGTGTATATATATGTATTGATATATTTATATCTGTATATGGATATATATCTGTTTGTATATATGTATATATCATATGTATATCTAGATGTAGATATATACATATAGATGTGGGGAGAGAGGGGGAGAGAGTGAGAGAGAGAGAGACACAGGGTGAGTGTGAGTGGGTGGGACAGAGAGTGAGAGATAGTCATATACAGACATATCTGTTGTCAGTCAGATCTGTCTGTATATGTGTAAGTCTCTACAGATATCTATATATGTATGTGTGTATTACATATATCTGTACATACATATTCTACCAATCTCGATGTCTGTGCAGTACGTGAGAACCTGGTTCAAGGCTCCTGAGAGCACACCGGCGGTACAAGGCTTTACCCCGTATCATGCATTTTGGCCCCAGCACTCGGGACAAAACGAAAAGGGAGGGGGTGTGTCCATATTCATGGAGGACACACACACCTCCAGGTTAGTGGCAACACATGAAGCATTACAGACCATCCAGGTGCAGATAACCACAGGCAAACCTGCTATACAAATGGTAGCATGTTACAGACCACCATCCCGATCTCAGGGACCACAGTCGGCCTTCCTGTAGACATTGGAGGATATGAATGTCCCACCACACACCATCATATTGGGATAGTGCGACTACCCAAACATACACTGGGTGCATTATTCTACCCCAAACACCCTAGCCCAAAGGTTCCCTGTATTCACTATGTCAAATGCAATGGAACAGCTAGTCACCTCTCCCACAACAGGAGATAATATACTAGACCTGATCATCACAAACATGGGGACAATGTGCTACACACTGGAAGTATACCCCTCACTAGTCACATATGACCACAGACTAATCACCCTGGATATACATATCCCACCTCCCCCACAACACAACAGACTACAGTGGGAAACCTCTCACATGCTGACTTTACACGTCTTATAACTGAGTTGGGATCCTTAATGCCCACTGGGCCAGTATAATCCACTTCCCACAATGCAGACACCCTCACATATGCTTCTACAGACACCTCCAAGAATGCATGGATCATGCAATCACAAATGGAACCATGACCCTCTCCACCAAGGACAGGCGTCCTGTCTGGTGGACCCCAGCATTGAACAACTTGTATAACAACAGATGGTAGCTACTGCACGGCAGAGCATACTTCCATAGAGCTACGGCATCTCTCATCAGCAGTAGTAGACAGATAAGTTTTGTTGTACAAACATGCAAGGCCAACAATGAGAGGGACATCGCTATGGTCACTATAGATAACCACAAGGCCTTCCTCTGCTATGTTACACACCTGGGTAGGAACCCTCAGTTGTGTTCACAGTTAGTTCACAGTGACATACGCTACACTGAACACACAGATAATGCCAACAGTCTGGCAGACAGGTTCAGTGCAAGTTTCTACACTCCCTCACCCACACATGTGGAATTACTTATCCCAGCTTACTGTAACCTCCCTGTCATCTCAGATGTCCAGCTGGGAACCACCCTCAGTGGAGCTGTAAACACAGCAGCAATGGGACCCAACGGTATTGCAGGTTGCATGCTACGTGAACTGCAAGAGGAGCTACACATGCACATTACATGCTATTCAGCCATAGCCTTACTACAGCATATGTACCTGGACACTGGCATACAGCAACAGTAGTCCCACTCCACACAGGAGGCACCTCTACAGACCCTGGTAACTACCGCCCCATATGCTTAACCAGCCTGGTCTGCAATACTATGGAAAGGATCATTATGGTACCCATACACAGAGACATTGGGGAATTAGACACTTGATCCCACCCGGTTTGGCTTTGTAGAGGGCAGATCCTGCCTTATGAACCTGGTTGACCTTTTCAAATCAGTCACTATAGCCATTGCTGAGGGCATAGCGGTCCATACAGCCTACCTGGACTTGCCTACAGCATTCGACACAATACCTCACTCTGCCATCATAGACATGATCAACAGCTAACATGTAAATCCATATGTCACATGATGGGTTGCAAACCAGCTTACGGATAGAAACCCTATAGTCAACCTCACTGTTGCCATGTCAGACTCAGAGCCAGTCACATGTGGTGTCTCACAGGGCTCTGTCCTGGGACTATCCATGTTCGGAATATCATTCTCAGATGTGGAAGCAGACATGGGAGGGTAGTGGCTGACAATGTTCAAAGATGACTGTATACTAGGCACCATAGGCAATACACCTGCTGACGCATACATCTTACTGACAGGCCTCACGGACACCAACAACTCGTGGTGGAGTCATGGCCTGACACTGCATGCCACATAATGTATACTCATACCCTTTTGGACGGACAAGGTACCTACATATTATCACATAGACAATAACCCACTGAGTACAGACAAAGTAATCGGAGACCTGGTGACACTGTGCAATGCTGACCTCTCATTTGACACCCACATTGCCAAAGTGGTTGGATGGACTTCCTACCTTGCCCACCTTATCATGAAGGGATTCACATCCACATCAAAAGGGGTCATTGTACCCTTATACTCCTCCCTTATCAGGCCCATGACTGTGTACTATGACCCATTTGGTATGTACCTCACCTGGCACTTGCAACAGCTAGGGGGACCCCATGAGTACATCACCAGGTGGATCAAGGGTCTGCAACAACTGTCATATGCTGCCAGACTAACGTAACTCATGCTCTATTCCATAGCATACTGCCTACGTAGGGGTGATCTGTGCCTGATGTAGTAGCCCATGTCCAATGTGGTAGTGATGGACATGTTCCACCTCATACAATCCAAATCCATCAGAAGCACAACAGCTATGGATTTAAACCTCAGCACACATATGAATAGGACATACTGTAGGGACAGATCCATCACTAAGAGGCTTCCCATACTGTGGAACAGGATCCCAGTTCATGTTAGGCAGAGACCCTCATTGACACTCTTCATGTGCATTCTTGACAAGTGGATGGGAGATCATAGGTTTACAGCAGGGGTCTTCTCTGTGTCACTACTAGACAGAGGCACAGTACACTAATGCTATTATGTAGGGGGATCTTCACTCTGTCACTACTATACAAAGACGCAGGTTTCTAAATCTATTCTATACACTGTCTGCAGATAGCGTAGTACTATACTATGCCACTGTGAAACTATATCTGTCTATGTATTTCTACATCCCTCTCTATCTATGTATACACATATGCATATTATATATATATATATATATATATATATATATATATATATATATACATACATATCTCTATATACATACGTATACACATGTTAGATATCAATCTATCTATATATATATATATATATATATATATATATATTCCTTTTTAGGTCCACATATGTATACACACAGTAACGTACTGCTGAACACCCATTACTGTACCACCTACTTGTACATTGCACTGCAACCTACATTGCTATGTGCACATAGCTACCATCACATGCATATGCATGTGGAGCCTTCAGTGACAGTTTCAGTATGTCCCCGTCCCTGTGCACATCCTCATATACATAGATACAGACCAATAACACATCCGGAGGGTTCACAGTATGTAGAGTATTATAGTAGTACTTTACATTACCTGTATTTGTTGCAGCTGTTTGTGTAGGCTTGCAGTTGCTTGGCCTGCTGTCTGCCTCCTTGCCTTGATGTTTCCGGTTTGTTATTTCTTTCTCTTTCTTTCTTTCTTTCTTTCTTTCTTTCTTTCTTTCTTTCTTTCTTTCTGTCTTTTTTTTTGTTTTCTCTCTCTCTCTCTCCCTCTCTCTCTTTACCTCCAGCGGGTGAAATGACAGTATTGCATGTGTGGACTGGGAGTACAGGATGCTTTTGTAGGTATCTGCACATGTCCATGTGATGGTCTCTGCACCAATTTTTAGCCAGCATTTACTAATTGCATGCAGCCTGTTGTGTAGTGATTGCAGTTCTCACTGTGATTACAGGCCTGTGCTAAAAAAAGGTCTGTTAGGTAGGCATAGCCCTTTCAGATTATCAGGGTGGGGACCATGCTGGTTTGCTGTGGACACTGTTCTGTGAGTGTAAGGGTTGGTATGTCTCTCATATTTCAGGCTGTGTTGTAGACACTGCAATGCATGTAAGCTATTGTTAGAACATTTGGCAGGGTGTCAGTGGGGCACAGTTGACATTTGTTTTCACATCAGGGACATCCCTGTAACTCAGTCACAGTTGCTATGTCTGAACTCTTAACTATTCAACTATGGCTGTGTTTATCCTGCTCTGAGTATGTGTGTGGCTTGCCAGATGCTACTGTGACATTATTACCTAGTAGCTACCAACTAGCATGACTGTTTCTCAGCACACAGTACTATTTTACAAATCCACTAGATTTCACAGTAAATATACATGACATGCTTTGTGTACTAGACTTGTATATTCCCTTTAAATTAATTCCTACTATTTTATGATATATTTATTTCAGCACAATGTTTTTGTATAGCACTCATGGCTTAGTGGTAAGTCATGCAGACTAGTGTTTCCAAGGTCCTGTGTTCGAGACTGAGGGATGTATTTTTTTTTGCTGCTGAGAAAACTACAGGCCTTGTCATTCAGAGTGACTAAGGCACTTTTAAGCAGTTGTAAGCGGGTTAGTGCTGGTTTGCACGGAGGTCATGCATGCGCACTGCCGCTTAGCTTCGCGCACACACACTTAGCTAAGCACACAGAAGCGCACACCCGCTTGCTACTGCTTAAAAGTGCTTACTCTCACGCACACCCGTGCTATTTTCTTTGAAAGAAAACAAAATGGGGAAATAGGAAAGTGGTGAAAAAGGGGTCACAAAGAGGGCAGAACAGTAGGGAAACAAGCTCGGGTTTGCAGGAGGGATGTAGGTAAGGCCCATAGCTGCCCATTTCTTTGTCAGCAACAGCTGTGCATATGTTTGTAATTTGGTGTGACATTTGAAACCTTACACCCCTGAGAGATGTGTAAGGACAACAATAATACTTGTTGTACAGCCAATTGTAATTGACATTTTACATGTCCAGCAGACATGTGTGCAAAATGGGCAGCTATGTATGGGGCATAATTTTTTTGTGGGTACAGAGTGCCCTTTTTTTTTTTTTTTTTCAGGTGAGAGTGGTATGTCAGGTAGAGGAAGTCGGTATAACTGGGGAGGTAGGTTGGGTAGGTTAACAGACAAGACAAACAAGACGCATACAGGGGCAGTGTATGACACATGTGGGGGGGTTACACAATTGACGGGGACGGATGTTTGGATATCTTGAGTCCATGAGCCCACAGATGGCAACAGTTGAACTGAGAACCCCACCCATGGGCAGTTGCCACTGTAACTTCACTGCCTAGGACAGGGCTGTGCTGGGGGCTGTGTAGGCCGGGCAGCAGGCACGCCCGTGAGTTGTGCCACCCGTGCCTCAAGCTGGCATAGGGGTCCAAGCACAGTGTGCTGGATCTCCCTACACACCACAGTCCGGATACTACAGAGGGTGAGTGGATGTTCTCCTGCAGCCACGCTTGCAGAGGGGGGAAGAGCCCCATTCCCTACAGCGCTTCCACCCGCATGTGGCACGGGGCCACCGGAGGAGGGTCCAGCCTTGGCACTACTGCCAGGTGGACTCGCCAGCTGAGGTGGGAGAGGTGGGTCCGCTGGAACCCGCCTTCCCTGTCGTCCTGTGTTTTGTATTATGTTATGACAGTTTGGGTTAGTAACGTACAATACCATTCACAATTAGTTGTAACAGCATGCATTAGTATTTCCATTAACCAAACACCCATATATTCAAGCCATTGAACAGCAAGCATAACACATGCATAATTTGAACAGCAATACACAATCCAACAACATGCAGGGTTGATTGATGGCAACAGACCATCAGGTTTGGATGTATGAACAGGGCAGATGCATCAACGTACATGCAAATATGTATGAACCAACAGGACAAATGTCCAGGGGTGTTAATTGTGATTGCACATAGCAATTTCACGTGGAATGGATTATACGTGGTTATAGAGTAGGGTGAAGAAATATTTAACACCTTCAAATACCAACACATATGCTGTACATTTCTACTAGCTGCAGATATATACACACTACAGTTCTGCCTACAGCTTCCTATGTGATTACTTCAGGTTGGTGATAGTAATGTTACTGCTACATCAATATACATTTCATTTTTATTCATACACATTCATATCTGGCTGTGTTCAGCTACATCATCCTGCTACATTTGCTTTATATAGCTATAGACAACTGTGGATGTTTGGTATTTCAGACAACCATACTATCTGCATATTGCAGACTGAGAGCAACATATCCAGATTTTGGGACGTACATTCCAGCTGCCGTACTGTTTTCAACACATGTTACTGTTTGGTTCTGCCTGTCACATTCATTTCATTCTGTACTGACTGCAGTATACTTTATTCAGGAGTTATTACTACTTTATTGGTGGATTCATACCTCTTTCTCACACTCTCTCACTTGCTTTATTTTTACAATTCAGGATGGTACTTAATTCTAGGCTTTATTGACATGTTTTACCTGTAGTTATAACAATCCTTTCCAACAGTCTCACTTATGTCATGTTTCTGTATTTCAACAGGGATATATTTCACACATGTGTTTTACTCAGCTTCTGCAGCTGTACTTTTCAGCCTGCTGCAGGTTATGTACTATTATATTACAGGTGGGACATCTTTATTTCAGACTTGTTTCATTTTTATGTTTGGATTACAGGCTGCATCACACTTTTGTAATCAAGCAATACTTGCAAACCCTCTTACACTGTTACTTGCACATTTTATTAATTAATGACTACACTGCACTCTTTTGCTAACTGTCATACTTATATATTTATTTACAGTTACAGGGAGAGAATTACTGACCTGCCTGGTGACGCAACCGCACCAGCCTATCACCATAGGCTCGATGGTTCGCAGAACAGACACCTGCAGCTGTAATATAAATAAAGTAATATTGGAATACACATCTCCATAATATCAGCTAGGTTAATTTCTTACATAAATAATTACATGTAACTTACTCAGTAGTGGGGCGTTGGGCATTTGCCGGGCCTCCTGGATCCAACGGTTCAGTTGGTCCTGCTTCCGTCTCTTCAGGTCCGCATGGTGGTGACGGACCTGCTCACCAGTCCTTGGTATTCCTGTGGCACTGGTGAGATCATGAGCCAAACGGTCTCACGCCTCAGCCCTATATGCTCCCCACAGGACCTGGCCCTGCATGAGTTGGGCCTCATGATTATGGACAAGGAGCCAAACCATATATTTGGACTCCTCAATGCCCCACCTCTGTGCTCGGAAGCAACTACCCTCACCTACACCTGACATCCTGGCTGCAAGTCAGTTCTACAATCGGTTATGCTGTGTATTCCCACCTATGGGGCTTATATATGCCATTTTTCCCGCACTTATCTGTGATTGGCCATTTTGGAATTGTATCAGCTTCACAAAACCTGCTTTGTCATGCTCCTCTTTCTATTCATTCCTATATATATGCTTTTACTGCATTGCTAAGTGAAACTGTCATGGCTTAGTGGTTCAGTACTTTGACTATGGTGCATGGTATCCTGGGTTTGAACCTGGCCATTGCTTTTTATATTTTATGACTGTCTACACAGGCTAGGAGGTGTGTCTGTGTAAAGGCAGTTTTGATACAGCTTGCTCAACGTTGCCCGTCGGTTAGCTTGTTGGCACGGTGCGCTGCTCCGCACAAACGGATCATGCTGGTTTATGAGTCGTTTGGCTGTCAGCACACATATTACGCTCAGCTCTGCTACGGGCACACAGTTTCAGCGTGTTAAAACGCTGCTCAACCCCAGGCACTCATTTTACACCTATTAAACCACTGCTCACCTACGGGCACTCATTTTACACCTGTTAAAACACTGCTCACCTACGGGCACTCATTTTACACCTGTTAAAACACTGCTCACCTACAAGCAGATATCCTCAACTTGTTAGACTGTAGCTCAGCTATGGGCACATCTCTCATTTTTTTTTTTTTTTTATCTCACATTTCTTCAAAATACATGGCCCATTTCATTACATTTTACATAAAATATAATTTTATATATGTACATATATGTCAGGGACTTGTTTCGTGCTTATTTCACTAAAAATAAAAATTGATGTTGTGGGGGCTCGAACCATGACTGCCTCCTCTACAGCCGACGTCTCTACCGCTACGCTATTGCTTCTTGGCTTACTTTGCATATTTAGTTCTTATATGCTTTTCCACTGACTGCTAACTGTGGCTAAGCACCGGGCATGCCCGCGAAAACGAGCGCACTCACGGGCAAACATCTTTCAACTTATAAAAAAAATATTAGATGTTCATTTCTACATTTTATGTTCATAGTCTGTGGGGGCATGTGTTGTTTTGTGTTTATTCACATTTACACGGACTCTATCGTGGGGGTTTACTTTCGGGACTTTTCCTCTTCTGGGGGCATGTCCGTTTGCAGGGCTCGCCCTACGGACATGCCCCCTACTGTCTTACATGGACCGTGTTAGCCTTAGGTGTGATTCAGCATGCCCTCATGCATATGCATGACATGCTGACATCACACCGTTTAACTGCAGCCTCCGTGTAAGCCTTGTAACTCATACACAGAGGCTTTGTGAATCCTGCCCTATATCCCTTCAAAAATTGGCCTTTACTCAACTTATGATATATAACAATGCATATTACACACCCACTATCCTACATAAATTTAACTCTAAAAACTCTCCAAATTGCTCACATTGTAAAGATAAACTGCTGAACTTCTCCACATGTTCTGGAGCTGTAAATGTGTATTCAAACTTTGGAACTCCCTGAGATTGCAACTGCAAAAGATGGGCTACCAAACATTGACAGTCACCTGGGAATTTATGATTTTACACATTCTCCCAGATAATATACCCAAAAACCAAGCAATCATTCTAATCAATATTTTCCTCTTAATGAAACTATATATAGCTACCAACTGGCTTAACCCAAACAAGAACTCTTGGGAGAGCTTTAGAATATTGGCAATTAAACATATACTAGCCCATAAACTCATAATAAACAAAGGAACCCAAAATTCCAAACACTACAAACACTGGGAACAGATCTTTAACATTATACTTGCATAAACTACCAATCATAGATTTAATACAGCATGCTCAAGAAATCCCACTTCATCATGCAGAAATAAGCTCAGATATAGGTACTGACGTATAAGACTTCATCCAGAGGAATCATATGAAGATAACCTGTTCTATGCTATTAAACTATGAAAGCATCTATGTACATAATGTAAATAAGATTAGTTGTTTTGCTTTAGGTATGATTTATTATAATCTGAATGTAAAAGATATATATAACACTCATCTATAGATGTTTGTAGATATAAACTTCTTAATTCCTCTTTTTTTTCTTCTTCTATATGCATTGTTGAAAAATAAATAAACATTATTGAAAAAAAAAAGGGTAATGCCATCCCAAAAAATGTGTGTTTCATACTACATTAGTAAGAACTAAATATATGCATATACATATAAGTAATCAATATAAAACATGAGTGTATATGTGGCTACGCATGTAGAAAGGTATGTATGATAATAATGTCAATTTTGAAACATTGATGTATACACATTTTCATTTAAATAATGGTCTGGTGGATGGCAAAATGGGTCTGAATGGACATTTGCCACTCAAGCCCATTTTAAAAGCCAGACCAGACTGGATTTTTCTCAGCATATTTATATTTGGTTTGCATGGGGGTTGTTAATCCTACTAGGAGGTGCATTGTGCTGTTTTATAAATAATTCCTAAATTGATTATAATTACTAAGTTAAAAGTGGAAAAGTGTTTAACTGTGTTATGACTTCCAGTACTACACACACATCAGACAGATATGTACTCTTGACACAGGGAAGTATGTTATTTGCTGTTAGCCTGTGAAATGAAGGCAGGTGAGGAACACTGATGTAATATGACATAACGCAGCATTAATGTGGATTATTACTTTCAGACCTGTCACACACAAACAGCTTTGCACGTTGCATAGGAACTAGGCAAATGTGACATTGTTTACACACACACACACACACACACACACACACACACACACACACACACACACACACATATATATATATATATATATATATATATAGATATAGATATATATATAGATATAGCAATATGATATATCTGTCTGATGTTTGTGTGGTCTGCATTGCTCTGAGTATCAGTCATCTCTGCATGTAATTTAGATTAGAAGTCCAGTATTTAAGCTTGGATGACTTGTATTTTGTATGTTACTGTAGTATTACATTTGTTTGGTTATAGGTATTCTGTTCTATTGTACTTTTAACAGTTCTTGACGAGGGTCTGTTAACATAGGTTACCAAAGAATTCCTTTGAAACGTGAATAACAGCAGGTAAGTAGTGTGCATAGCTGAGGCATAGCCTTGCTCTCTTAATTACAGATATCTGTAGTTAGCTGAAGTGTTTCTGTGTTTTGCAGTGCTCTGAGTATCAGTCATCTCTGCATTTAATGTTGATTTGAAGCTCTTTAGTTAAGCTTTGTTCACATATATTTTGTATCATATTGCAGTATTGTATTTCTTTTGTTACAGGTTTTCTGTTCTGTTGGAGTTGTAAGGGTTCCCCCTTGTTGTGTTCAAATATTTGTTGGCATGTGACTTGGCCACCTCTACTACTAATCTCATTTTGAACACACCTCCCAGTTGTATCTCATCAGCTTATCCTACTGAGTAGACAGATATCATTAGGGAGCCCACCCCTGCCCCCTTCTTTTTTCAACCAGACATTATCATGTTTGATTCCTTCCCAAGTAACTTATAAACAAAAACATGTTACTGTATTTCTGTCTATTCCAACTGTATCACTTCAATTTGCTGTCACTGCCTGTTCTTACATGACTCAATTGCACTTATTCTGCTGCATGTATTACTGCTTGTCAGTAGCCTGATGTAATTCTGTTATGCTAAGGCTATGCATTTAAGGACATGTTGTTTTACATGAAGTAGGTTTGTGGTCTGCACTGTTGTGGGAGGGGAGGCTACATTATGCCCTTCTGAGCTACAATTTGCTGGTTAAAGGCTCATTGTGACTGCTCAATTGAACTGTATTTGTCTGACATTGGTATGCCTTGTTGGCTGTAGCATACACTACATGCTGACCTGCTGAATATTTGTTTCTATAATCTGAACATTAATCCAGTCTATCTTTTTTGGGGAGGGTTCCCCTGCACCCTAGTGCTAGGAGTGTTCAGTTAGAAGTTGAATGACTGAAGAATGCTGGAACAGGGCTCTGTTCTGAGCTTTACTATTGGTTAACTGGTTAATCCATTTAAATTAATTTGCTCTTGTTTGCTATTGTCATATTTAAGTGTGTATCTGTTCACCTGTGTTACACTGACCTAAAATGATTTTAAATATCTTTAGCATAGTCTGGTTACAGGCTTTGTTGCAGTCACATCTGTTTGTGCGATTCTTGCATTTCCTGTAAAGCCATCTATTGTTGTCCAGGGCCTGCTTGCACTTACTTGGAGTGGATGAACTGGTTGGCACTGGTCTGCCATAGGATGTTGAGCTAAGAGCTCAGGGACAAAGGCTGATCAGTTACACCAACTGTTCCTATTTCACCTTTGTTGTTGTATTATTTAAACCCAGCATGTGAATGGCTTTGTGCTTTTGTGCAATTTTAACACTTTGAGAGGTATTTCAGTTGCATTTCTTTCCCTTACCTGCACTCCTATGTGAGTGAGGTCCTCACCTGGAGGTACTGTCTTGATGTTATCCAGCCATACTCACACCTATAGGTGCTATCCTCAGATAGTACCCACTCTACTATCCCTGACCTCTCTTCCATAGATGCTGATAACCATGAATGGACAATTTCCTGTGCTTTCCTGTGCATTCTCATGCTAGTCCAGTTGATATGGGCATCCTGAAGCAGTGTAGCCACTGCCTTATGTACACAGACAACTGTGTGCTACTACCACCTAGGTACCCAATATGTCAGAGATGCAATCACATTAAGAGCCTAGAATCCTTGCTGTCTCAGTCACATGACAGTACATGACTGACAGACCACAATGTTTTGCCAGAAATGGCCTTCATCTGTCTCCCCTGGGCTTTAGGCTTCTGGCAAAGGCACTTGCCTTCCCTATAGTGCCTTTTGTAGGCAAAGACATGAGCAGAACATTACCAGCATGTAAGTCTATTATACATAAAATGTAAAGGTAATGCTGCTAAAGGCCAGGAGTCTTACCATGAAACTAAAGTCATTGCAAGTGCTCCTTGTCCAGGAAGATGCAGATATTTGTGCAGTCACTGAAACCTGGTTTGCCGCTGTGGATATCAAACTAACCTTGCCAGGTTACTCATCCTACCATACTCTCAGACCCCAAATGGGGGACTGCAAAGCCAAAGGAGGTAGAGTTTTAAACTTCATCATACACATACACACCTCCAGGCTGGTCAAACAGTATGACACACGGGAGACATCCCAAGTGCAGTTAACTGTTAACAAAATACCTATTCAAATCAAAGCTATTCAAATCAAAGCTACAGACCTCCAGCCATGAGTCAGGACACCCTCTACACCCATCTGGATCTACTTGAATCTGTCAAAATTCAGCCCTCTACTCTGATCTTGGGTGACTTTAACTACCCAACCATAGTGTGCATGACCTATTCTAGCTGAACATGAATGCACAGAGATTCAGCAGCTTTGCCAATGCTGGTCAACACCTACAACAGGTGGAAATATCCTGTACCTGGTCCTAACCAACATGAGTAGCCACTGTAGCACTCCTAGAGTGTCATCCTCCTTGGTAAGATCTGACCATAAAGCCATCACCTTTGAGGTCGCCATCTCCCCTGCCCCCTCGCCAGGGTCAAACAAAAAACACTTTTCCAAAACTGACTAAAAATCTCCACAGAGCAGGTATATTTAGCTTCACAGCGACCATCCTCTCAGTTGGAACTAGCAGTAATGTCCAAGCCTACACCAAAACACTATTAGAGCACCTTCATAGCTGTATGGACTCAGTAAAACTTGACAGGCCTAAATCATCTCTCTCAAGGTAGGGTAAACCTCTGTGGTGGACAGCAGCAATACACAAACTTCATAGTAGGTGAAAATCTTTGCTGGACAGAGCCAAGAAGGAGCAGGTTCCAAATTGGAAGCAATCTCACCTTTGTCTGAACTAGCAAATAAGGTCACAGGCGAATTAACCTAAGGCTAACTTTGAGTGCAAATTGGACACATCCACCAAGGCCAATCACAAGGCCTTCCTCACATATGTCTGCAGTCTCAGAGGCAATAGCCAAATCTGCTCTGTAGTAATGGTCAGTAACACCACATAGACATACGGCGTAGATATAGCCAACCTGTTGCAGAAAGGCTAATTGAAAACTTCACCCTCCCGTCCCCCCATCAATACACAAGGACATGCAGAGCACCCCCCCCTTCCCCTCATCATCAGGGATCAGGTCCGTAATGCCATCTCAAAGGCAACAAACTGAAGTTTCCATGGGGCCTGATACCATCCCTGGCTGCATCCTACATGAACTCAGGCATGAGCTCTCAACTCAATTACACACTGTAGTCAACCAAAGCCTGAGCACCAGCATCATCCCATCTGCATGGAGGACAGCCACTGTCATCCCACTACACAAAGATGGAGCAATCTACTGACCCAGCCAATCATATGCACATCAGCCTAACTAGCCTGATCTGCAAGGGCATGGGAGGCACTATCAAGAATCTTATAAAAAGGGACATTGGCAACCTCAAAATGCTTGAGCCCACACAGTGTGGTATTGTCAAAGGGAAATCGGACCTGTTAAACCTGGTTGACTTCTTTGAAGCAGTCAACAAACACATAGATGAGGGGAAGATGATGCACACTGCCTACTTTCACCTAGCCAAGGCCTCTGAGAATTATCCCCAGTCAGCCATGATACATAAGCCTACACAGCTAGGCATCAACATGTATGTTTCCAGATGGGTAGTTAACTGGTTCAATGAAAGTACCTACTCGGTCAAAGTAGTGGAAGCCACCTCTAGCAGTAGACTCTTAAAGAGTGGTGTACCCCAAGGATCAGTCTGGGGGCTTCTACTGTTTGAGATATACATTTCTGAGGTTCAAAACAAAACTACTGGTCTGTGGCTGACCAGGTTTACAGATGACTGCAAGTTGGCTACTGCTTTACATTCCCCTACTGATGTGAGCATCCTCCAAGAGGCCCTTACCAAAATTAATGACTGGCTCCAGAAGCATTGCCTCAAACTGAATGCCAGGAAATGCATCATTTTCCCTGTTGTGGAAGATGTCATCCACACTAATTATGACAGTAATAACAATGTAGTGACCATGCAATCAAGTGTGAGGTGACTTGTGCACCAAGGTTGATAGCAGCCTGACAGTTTCCTACCATGTTTGCACCATTGTACAGAAGGCTGTCTACATGGCCCACCTCACAAATAAGGGTATGTCATCCAGGAACCAGGAGGCCATAACATCACTGTATTCCACCCTTATCAGACCCATTACCAAGTACAATGGTTCCTTTGGCATGCACCTTTCCAAGAAAATGCAGCAGTTGCAGAGATCACAGAGGTTCCTGACCAGGAAAAACCAAGGTCTGCAACACCTATCCTATACAGATAGGCTGAAAGCCCTGTCACTCTACTCAGTCTCATACAGACTCATCATAGGTGACCCATGTCTGGCATACAAGGCCAATTTCAAACCTGCATATCCATAAGACAAACCCCACTCACACAACCTGCACGCAAGGCCCTCACCTGGTCTGTGACATGAATAGTACTTGTTGGTAGGATAGATTTGTGTCCCAAACAATACACTGTCTGTAAAATACACTCCCTCCCCATGTCTAGCAGAGTACCTCTATAGCCCTCTTGAAGAAGAAGTTGGATGACTGCATGGGAAACAGAAAAGACACCCCTTGAATCCTGCCTGTGTCCCAGCTGGACAGGGGAAACAGGTTCTGACTTTGAAGGGACACGAGCAAAAATCTAGGCTAGGCATATGAGGGCATCCAGGCCAATAGCCTAGTATCATCCTATGAACATATGCACCTAATACTTTACATGTTTCCTGTATGTAGTGCAGAATATTTTGCAATGTTGTCTGAAAAGAATCCCCGAGTCTGAACTGTGTAGTTACCTACATTGATAGCGTATTCTCTTGTCCCTTTATTACTTATTATCACATATCATTAAAACTTGTCATTGTGTCTGGTCTGTATATCATTAAGTCAGCTCTTAGTGTACTTGCATATGCACCTGGTGACACTGTATAGCTCACTCCAAAAGCTTTGGCCTTGGGTACACTTACCATTTTCCTAATAGGTTCATCACACAATATGATTTGTCACCCTTTTTTGAGGGCCTTACAGTAGCTGTTAAAGAGAAAGATTGTGGCAGTCAGAACTACCTTAAAGTCTGGGCTGAAGGGCCTATGGGTAGCAAAGCTGTGCCAGACTTTACCAGGAGTGTGTGTGTGTGTGTGTGTGTGTGTGTGTGTGTGTGTGTGTGTGTGTGTATGTGCGTTTTAACAGAGTGGAGCATGACCTGCACTCATACAGCAGTCCCAGCAATGTGGAGTGTGTGGTTGCCTGGCATGCAAGAGTGAAGTAACTCTTGAGGGGTATGTATGACACTGGTTAGAGGGTTGTCCTCATAGCCTATAGTTGTATGGTAAATATCTGATGGGCTGCTATGGCCTGGTAGGGAACTTCTGTGATGTCCCCAGCTGCTGCATGTGCCATCTGATGTGCATGATGAATGGAGGATAATGTACATTAATGCTCCTCATTGGGGGGAACATGAAACATCAGAATTAGGAGTGCAATGCATGCTGTAATGCCAATATGGTGACACTACCCACACACATACTGTGCTGATAGATGGCAGGGGTGTGATGTGTGTATTAGTGCTGGATAGTGCTAGCAGACATGAATGTGCAGGATCTGTACATAATTGTACCAATGTATGAGGTCCTGTGATGTGGTTCCCAGTTCATGTCTTTCAGGTGCAATGCTGCAACAGTGATTACCACCCTTTTCGGAGGCTGTGACTGCAGCAATACTAGATGCCTTAAGACTGCACCACACAGTGTTGTTCAGCAGGAACAGATAGCAGCAGGAATGCGCTGCTCTGTGGAATGACCTACTGGAAACCATAAACAATCTGGGTCATCATGGGTGCACCTATGAGCAGGTCAGACACAGGGCAACTGACCTTATTCACCATGCCCAGCAGAGGCCTGCAGCTGTGGCCAGGGATTGTGCAGCCACAGGTGGGGGTCCTGCTATGCAGACCCCACTGACACCTACAGAGGAGTTCCTTGCCAACCTTGGGGCAGTGACTGCACCCCAGGAAACCATCCACACCTCTGTCATGGAGGTGGGTGGCACCCAGACAACAGGCAAGGAGTTTCCAGGTAAGGCCCCTGTGAATATCACTTCTATACTGTATCATCCATGCTAACTGCGGTGGTGGTGCTGCAGTAGCATTGTCACCTCACAGTAAGACGTTGTCCTGTTTGATTCTCAGCTAGAGCGTCTTCTGTGTGGAGACATGTGTGAATGGGCGTACCTTCATTGAAGGTTGTGCGTCAGGGCCGGCAACTCGGCATGTAAAAATCTACTGCCAATCATTAGCAGACCAGAGTTCCGCTGTGGCAACCCCTAACCGGGAAAAGCCAAAAGACACAACAACAACTGTATCATTCATACTGGCATCCTTGGACTATCTATAAGCATATGTCAGCTCAAACTGCATTTGTGGGTGGGGTTTTGTAATGCACACAAGTGCATATCTGCAGTGAATGACAGCAAATTGTGTAGTATCAGAGCTTGTACTGTACATGCTCATAAATTCATCCTTTTCCTGTACCAAGCCACCTGTGAGTGTGCTGACATTACCTTTCCCCCACAACAACATAGGTCCCTCTGATCTGGCTGTGGAACAGAAGCTTGAAGCTGGTGAATATAGAAATGTCTTGTTGTGGCTCACCAATACCCTAGGTATGTTAAGGGCATGCACTTTTCCATGCACACAACTGCTTCTCTTAGCCATATTGCAATATGTGCATGTTCACTTGTGGTGAGGTTAACTGCAGTGGATCACTGTGGTCATCACAGGGTCCTATTCACAGGAGCTATAACATATTGGCAAGTATGTTTGTACACGGGTGCAGCGTGTGTTAGGTGAAGGTCCATCACATACTATCACTCCTCACGTATCTCAGAGGGGTATATGAGTAGCAACATTAAGTGAACATAGCTGCAATTCATGTTGTTGAAGGCCTGTCCAGAGAGTGTATGTTGTGGTCTGATTGTGTGTCATGCATGTCATCATTCAGAGACTGTGTGGTCTGTATAATGCCTCTGTGCATCCTCAGCTGTATGTGTCTGTGTGTGTGTGTGTGTGTGTGTGTGTGTGTGTGTGTGTGTGTGTGTGTGTGTGTGTGTGTGTGTGTGTGTGTGTGTGTGTGTGTGTGTGTATGTGCATGAGTGGATGTGTGTGTGTGTGTGTGTGTGTGTGTGTGTGTGTGTGTGTGTGTGTGTGTGTGTGTTTGTGTAATAGAAAACATTATACTGCAGGGTATAAATTTACATATGTTGTCTTCCCCTCACAGGTGACATGGGGGTTGGAGTCCCTCCCCCTCATGACCTGTTGTCAGTGCCTTAGTGGCCTCTGATGATGATGGTGGTCATAGTGAGGCACAGATGGGGTTGTCCGGGGCTGAATCTGCCATTGGTTGGTATCCCACTTCCACAATGTCCCCACACACACAGTCAGTATGCCAACACATGCCCAGTCCACAGCAGCTACAGATAATGGACAGTTGTAGGGTGGTGGCATGGAACAGGCTAGTGTGGTGACTATGGCAAGTGTGTGTGTAGACTCTAGCCATAGACAGAGTGCAGGCAAGGTCCCACACAGGCAGATAGGCAGGGGTGCTTGAAGGAGGACTCCTGCCCATCAAGACCCAGTCGCAAGTGTCACAGCAGATGTCACCAGATGCATGTTTTGGTCTATCATGGATGCACAGGCATGTACTGACCACAACACCAGACAGATGCTCAGGGTCATGAATGCAGCACTTCCTGCCATGCATGACACCTCCACGGCATTGGTGATGCTGTATATCATTTTGCCGATGTCATGAATAGACATTGGGGTGAGACATTGTCACTGCTCGACCATGCAATGTCTGTGTTTGAGCATGTGGTGGGAGTAGGGTATCGACCATGTGGGCATAGGTCAGCAACAAGATCAGCTGAGAGCCCACGTAACTGTGCACATTCACACTCCCATAGAGTACCACCAGCACTACCGATGGGAGTGTGCTGTCCACACCACATCATTGCAAGTCATGGACATGTGGTCCTGGCTGGTCCTGTCAGGGATGCAGATCCAGCAGACAGCAGTCACCATCAGGGATTAGTACTGCATCTGGCCTTTGGGCTGGTGGTGCCAGTGAGATTCCTTGGTGGGAGATGGTGAACTGTACATCCTGGTATGGTCCATGACTGTCCAACAAACCCCTGTGTAGGACGACAACATGGCTTGATTGAGTGCATATAAACACTCACACATCTCTATCATAGGCAGGTCACCACCAGACACACACAGCTCCTCTGCACGGCCCAGTTGAACACCACCCCTCCAGACACACACACACACACACACACACACACACACACACACACACACACACACACACACACACACACACAATGTCAACCATACGGCCCAGCCTAGGCCTCTGGCAAACCCACACCACACCCTGTGCATGTGATGATACCTGTGCCACATCCCTGTTATCCACACCATCAATGCAGGGACATGCTAATATGGGTCTGATGCAGGGTCTATGTTAGAACACCAAACTTTCAAAATTTCGAGTGTTATAATATCGAACCTTATGAATCAAAAATTTAAAACTTCGAACATACAGAACAGATAATTTTTTCCTAAGGAAAAAAATTGCTGTTCCAAAACATATACACACAACACAAGCACACCAAACAAACAGCAATCCACATGCATACACCTAAACTCTTACACCTAACCCTACACTAAACTATACATGCACCACTAACTATCCACTTACCTTAACCCAAACCCAAACCCTAAGGTCCGTCACTATCACACAGTCACCTCACCCACGCCCTAACCCTAACTCACCTACCCCGCCCTAACCCTGACCCGGGACCTAACCCTAACTCACCTAACCCGCCCTAACCCTCATGTCCACATGATCGCATACTTACCTGAACCCGACCTGTAACTTTCCACCATAGCACTGAAAATACCGAAGCAACAGAAATGGACAACCAAATTTTTTCCCTAGGAAAAAATTTGGTTTTCTGTTTCTTCAATATTTTCAGCTGAAAACGGGTCGATATTAGAACACTCGACATTTTTGAATGTTCATTGTTCTAATATAGACCTTCTGATGCACAGGGTGAATGTAGTACAGTGTAGTAATGTAATGCTGTGTAAGGTGCTGTCTGCTGGCAATAGTTATGGGTACACATCGAAGTGTATGTACCTTTTTAGCGATGATGCATTATTGCTGTTAGTACTGCTGGCTGACTGTAGTTTCACATATTGTATTCTGTTTGTGTTCCAGCTCTCTGCGTGTCTGCAGGCTGTGGCCCTGAGGACATTAGCAATGATGAGTTTGGTGGAGTGGAAACAGAGTGACCTTTTTCATAGCCAAAGTACTGCTGTATATGTACATGTTTATCAGGTGTGTATGCATGCAACAGTGTGTGAGGGGCAGCTGGTGTGGACAGTGTGACCTTGTATACATATGCCTTGACACAGCCATCTAGCCTTCATACACGTCACCTGGGAGTTCTGTAGTACCACAGGCTCATACATACAAAGGAGGTTACTTGAGTACTGGCACTAGGTCCCTCACAAGCTCAGCCATTAATTTAACCACAACAGATTCACCTGTCAGCACCTGTTGCCCTTGCCATTTCTTTCCCATCCACTCAACCTTGATGCAACTGATGAAGGTATGCATGGGACTATGTATGATAGGTTTGGGAGATTTATTCCTGACACAGGTCAGCCTGTGTTAGCCTAACCTGACAGTCACCAGCATGTGTGTCTGCTATCTCATATGCAAGTCTGGCAGTTCATGCTGGTAGTGCACACAGAGTCATAGTCTTGTACATGGGGCAGCTGTTTAAGGACTGAACACAGCCCTTACCTGCCCAGTCTTATAAACAATAGTGCTAGATACATAACACAAATACCACAGAGGTAATGTAGTGTTGCAGTGTCTGCCACTGCTATTCAAGTGAATGACAATTGCAAGGGCTGTTAGGATTTTCAATAGTGGATTCAGAGGCCCTTAACATGCTAGAGCTATCCCCCCCCGCACACACACACACACACACACACACACACACACACACACACACACACACACACACACAGACACACACGCACACACACACACACACACACACACACACACACACACACACACACACACACACACACACACACACACACACTGCTGCATGGGGACATGCATTGAAACACACATGCACATATATGACACTTCGCAGATTATAAGACCTACCTATCTATTTATGAAAAATACACAGTGATATGACCATTGCATGCACCATACTGCCTTTGTGTTAGAATCTGCAACTATGCTTGTAAGGTGGATTACATCTGTATGGGCTGAAACTAGGTTGGTAATGTGGGAGTTTACAGGGTAGAAAAGGCACACAAAAAGGTATAGCCATTGCATACACACAGTAAAGACAGCAACAGGGATGTTTATATAGAAACACAAACACAGTTGCCAACAGACAGATTAGTAACCCTATGTATCCACTTGAATGTACTATAGTGCTATGTCCAAATTACATGCTCCACATAGATTATATGCCTGGGACATAAACCACTACCACTTACAACATGTAATCTTGGGAATGTCTTCATGGATGGTGGGATAAACTACCAGACATAGCAACTGGTCTCATCTATTGCTCCTACAAACCTGGACAAGTGATAGAGTAGCAGACTTTGTATCAGCATGATGTTTCAGTCAGATACGATGCCTGATGCTGTCATGTCTGTCACTATGATAACTGTGACATATTTGGCAATGATAAATGCCCATTGCTAGGGGACACAGACATGTGCCATTAACATGCTCTTTAAAGTAATGCCATGAGGATGGGGTCAACAGGCCTTAATATGGTATAACCTACACATACAGCGGCCACAGAGGATATGCTTCACACACACTACTATAGTTGTCAGTATTGAGATTGGAGTCCCTACCTAATTATTTGTACTATAGTATTGCGCAGTTATTGCACATGCCACAAAGCTTAGAGGGCTGAAGTGTGTATACAGGTACTTCTAAGGTGAAGGACATCAGCAGGTCCTGTAAAGTAGGACAATGGGAAGTGCACTGGGTGATACATGCCTCAAAATGGTCTAACCCACACCACCAGAGGATATGATTCTCACCCAAGCCCAAACACACAGGATATGATTCTCACACACACACACACACACACAGTATCACAGTTGTCAGTATTTGGTTTAGAACCTCTACCTATCTAGTTATGGGTACTACAGTGTTACACAGTTATCACACATGCTACAGAGCTTATAGGGTTTAACAGTGTCCCAAGGTAATTCTAAGATGAATTACATCAACAGCCCATGTAAAGTATGGCAATGGGAAATGTACTTGGTGGGAAGGGCATCAAAATACTTTACCCTACAAACATACACACTTACAAATGCCTTTACATACACATTTGCCAGAACTGAGAGTAAAATTGCTGCCTATCTAGTTATTTGTACTATACGGTTACATAGTTATTGCATGCACCACGTAGCTTATAAGGCTGAAGGCTGTCCAAAGGTACTACTAAGGGGAATGACATCAGCAGGACTGCTAAAGTAGGGCACTGGGAAGTGTACTGGGTGGGAAAGTCATCAAAATAGTTTATCCTACAAACATATTTTCCAGAATGAGAATAGAACCCCTGCCTATCTAGTTATTTGTACTATACAGTTACATAGTTATTTCATGCGCCACAGAGCTTATAGGGCTGAGAACTGTCCAAAGGTACTTCTAAGGGGAATGACATCAGCGCGACTGCTAAATTCAGGCACTGGGAAGTGTACTAGGTGGGAATGGCCTAAAACTGTTTCACTTCCAAACAAACACACGCACACACATTTGCCAGGACTAAGATTAGAACCCCTACCTTTGTAGTCATTTGTATTATAGTATTACACAGCTATCACATGTGTCACTGAGCTTACAGGGCTGACAAGTGTCCAAAGGTACTTCTAAGGTGAATGACATGAGCAGATCTTGTAAAGTAGGGCATTGAAAAAGGCCTCTTAATACTTAAACCTACAAACACACACACACACACACACACACACACACACACACACACACACACACACACACACACACACACGCACACACGCACACACGCACACACGCACACACGCACACACACATACACATGCACAAAGGCAGGTGATGTGATATTACAACCCCCACCTCAGTACTATTATACACTAGATCTCACCTTCATGCTAGCAATTGCGACTGGTTATAACTGCTATACCTCTGTCCACAGCAAGACATCATTCTATGTCATTCAGGGTATCCCTGTGTATGACTCACTCTGTGTGTGTGTGTGTGTGTGTGTGTGTGTGTGTGTGTGTGTGTGTGTGTGTGTGTCTCCCTCTCCCTCTCTCTCTCTCTCTCTCTCTCTCTCTCTCACTGTCTGTTTCTCTCTTCCCTGTGTCTATGTGTGTGTGTGTGTGTATGCTTGACATATTGTTATATGTTGCCCATATATATGTCTGTGTATCACATGCAACAGATGCAGATATATCACATATGGGCCACCTACAGCTAGCTGAGGGTAATCCTGGCTGATGAGTGTGTGCAGAGACAGTTAAGGTGTACATGCCTGTTTGTATGCAAAGACATATATGCACAATACAGTTATAAAGTCCGATGTGGATTCCAACATGGGCTGTAATTCTTTAAGTGTAGGAGCATACCTAGTATGACCTTCTATAGTAAGAGTGGGCTATAGCCATACCTTTCAAAAGTAAAAAGGAAGGAGCTAGAGTTACAGGGTTTGGTTTAACAGAAATTTTCTGACATATATGACATCTGTCACTGAAATTTATTGTGTCATTCCCTAGTGACAGAAATCCTCAGATCATCACAGTGATTTACCAGAGAATTACAAGATGTATGATGCACAGACCAATATTATGAGTATGACTATAGACATTCTTGCCCAATCCAGACAGTTTAGAGGTGTGGCTACAGCTGATTCACTCATGAAGTTATGTAAACAGTCCAGCACCTCAGTGATATACTGGCTGGGGATCTCCTGCTTGTGTGGTATTCTTATTACCTGAAAAGTCATATCCTTGAATGGCCATACCTCTCAACTGTACAATTTTTTGCAGAGTGTCCAGATGTTTGTCTAATTTTTGTCCATTTTACATAAACTTGTGTTTTTCTGGCAAGTTAGTGGCAAATAATTAAAGACTGAAGTTAGAAAATAATGACAGACATTTGAATTTCAGACTTCATAATGTTCAGACAATTCCTGCTAATGCAAAACCTGTTATTCTACCAACTTTCTCAGTTTGTAAGAGCAATATTTAAAACACATGCCTATCACACTGAAGTATGAAGTACATCCCACTTTTATTTATGACCTTGTCCAGATATCTTGCTGTAAGAGGTTGAGAGGTATGGGTGTGGGTACAGAGTGCATTCTACTGAGCAGAGATGTCCATTATATTTGTGATATATTCCACATAGCACTGTGAGTTCCAGGTATGTCAGTGGTAGAGCAGTACAGAATAATGTGGTGAACCACTGGCAGACAGTTGTATATAGGTTGATAGGCTGATAAGATGTTTGTATGCTATTGGCCCTGAAGCCCTTATAACCCTTGCAGATGAGAGTGTAGCCCATGTTAAGACATGTCAAGCACCCACAGCCCCTGTCCAGCAGGGACACAGGTGGAATCACAGGACTTTCCCATGCACTTATACAGGGAACACTTCACTATGGGGTATTGAGGCACTTAGCTTGATGTGGACAGGGAGTGTATTTCACAGATTGGGCAGTGTATGGGACACATATCTGTCACACCAACAAGCCATATTGATATTACAGGCCAGGTTGATGCTGCGCCTACAGGGTGCTCAAGTGGGTCTTGACTTCCAGATGTGCAACAATCCCATCAAGGCAGAGTCTGGATTGCTTTGTACGCCAGACAGGGGTCACATCTGCAGAGTCTGTATGGAATTGGGTAGAGGGACAGTGCTGTTAGCCTATCTGTGTAGGGTAGGTGTTTGTAGTCCTGCATTCTCCCAGTGAGGAATCTCTGTGGTCTCTCTTGCTGTTGCATGTGCTTTGTGAGGTACAAGCCGAAGGGGGCATTGATCAAAATAATTGGCCTCATAAGGTTAGCATACATGGATCTTATGACCTCTTTGTTCCTGGATGGGATACCATTACATTTGAGTTGTTCAATCTATGAAGCTTTCTGTGCAATGGGAGCAACATGGTGCTCAGACTTCAGGTTGCTATCAACTTGGGTGGCTAAATGCCTCACCACTGATTGTGTATGTAGGACATTGTTGTTAATGTGATACTATGTGGGGACGTCAGTCTCCCCAAAGGGGATGATGATGCATCTGCAGACATTCAGCTTGAGGCCATGTTTCTGGCATCAGTCATTTGTTTTGGTAAGACCCTGTTGTATGACATCCACATCACTTTGGATATTGATGGCTGTTCCCAGCTTGCAGTCATCTGCCAACTTGGTCAGCCATAGGCCAGTGTTTTGGCTTGCACCTCAGGGAAGTATATCCCACATGCCAGAAGCCTCCAGACTGATCCCTGGAATATGACACTCATTACTGGTGTACTGATTGAGTTGGCTACCCCTATTATGATTATGTGGGTTCTATCAATGAACCAGTTTGCTACCCATCTGGTACCATATGGATTGCTGCCTAGTTGACAGAGTTCATGTACTATGGGCTAGTGGGGAATAGTGTGTAAGGTTTTGGCCAGGTCAAGGAGGCAGGAGTGCACCATCTTTCTCTCCCTCATCTATGTCTTTGGTGGCTGCCTCAGGGAAGTCATCCAGAGTTCACTGACATACCTCCCCTTAGAATGGCAGACTGTGTAGGGTAATGTATTTGGATCTTGCCAATGTCCCTGTTAATGTGATCCATGATAATCCATTGCATGGCCTTGCAGATTGGGCTAGTTAGGCTGATGGGTCTTTCATTTCCTGGATCAATGAACTTTCCACCTTGGTGTAAAGGGATGACAGTGGCTGTCCGCCACTCGGCTGTGACATAGACAGTACTCAGACTTTGGGTGTGTAGGGTGCATAATGATGCTGCCAGTTCATGCCTGGGTTCATGTAGGTTGCAGCTTGGAATGTATTCAGGTCTCATGGAGGCACTCTTCTTGACTTTGAGAGGGCAGTGTGCCCTGTTCCCTAGTGATAAGGGTTGGGTGTTCAGCTACTGGGGATGTCCTGCTTTCCTGATAGGGGGGCAGAGGGGAGACATTTCTCCTGAATCTGTCAGCCACTGGATTGGCTATATCTACAGCATTTTTGTATTTGGTGTCCTTGAACACCAGTTCTGCACAGATCTGAGAGCTTCCTTTGGGAATGAAGACATATGTGAGGAAGGCCTTATGATTGTCCATCTTAGATGTCGGGGAGTTGGAATCGGAGTTGCCTTTAGTGGATTTCACTGGTGCTTTTATTTGTTTGTTCAGGCTAAGGGGTGATTGCTTCCAATTGTGCACCTGATCCGTCTCGGTCCTGGACAGCAATATTATATTTTTGTTATATAGTTCCTTTATTGCAGATGTTTGTAGACAGGTTTACTCTCCCTTGCAGATGGTGATGTTGACCTGTTAGGTATTCCTGATTCCATGTATCTTGATCTATATGCTGGCATACTAGTTTTATGTACATTTGGAAGTTGGTGCCTGTTCCTCTAGTTGGGTAGGGGGCTGTTCATCTGTTTATACCAATCCTTTGGTGGTTGTGATCAGCTTGTGGGATATTTTTCTTTTACCATGGCTAGAGGGAAGGTCAGGAGAGATGGTGATATGCCATGCAACTGCTTTTCTGTCAGATCTTGCCAGGGAGGATGATACCGTAGGGTGCTGCAGTGTTTGATCATGTTGGTTACTGCCAAGTCCGACATAGGTATCACATCTTGTGGGTGTATCAAGTGGCTGTCCTAAGGATGTAGCATTGATAAGATGGGGGAATCTCTGTGCATTTCTGTTCTGGCATGGTTGGATTTCCAATCAATGCTTGGGTAATAAGTCAGCTGGGATCAGGGTGATGGGTGGAATCTTGATAGATTCGTAGAGGTCCAGATATGAGGAGTGAGTGTCCTGAGTCAGATATGTTAGCCTGTAGCTACATATAATTTGCATAAGTGTTTTGTCAGCAGTTGACTGCACTTGGAGTGTCTCGTGTGTGTTAGACTATTTGACCAGCCTGGAGGTGTGTGTCTGTCTAATATATATTTATACTCCATCTCCTTTGGCTTTGCTGTCCATATTTTGGGGTCTGGCTGTGTGACAGGATGAGTGATCAGGTAAGGATGGGTTTATCTCCGTGACTGTGGGCCAGGTTTCTTTGAGTGCACAAATGTTACCATCTTCCAGGGTTACGACTGCTTGCAATGAGTGCATTTTCCTGTTTAGACTCCTAGCGTTTAGCAGCATGGCCTTGAATTTTAGTTTTGTTGAGTGTTTTATGTTGGTAGTATAAACCCCATGACTTTCCCTACAAAGGCACTATGGGGGGGGGGCAAGGGATTGCTATGTATTTGTAATTCTCATGTGAGTGGGATAAATGCTGTAACATCACACACAAGGTTATGGACTTCACACCTCTGACTGTACCTGTTTAGCATGTTGTCCATGATTTCACCACTACATCTGCTGTGGTCCTCAGATGGTTTGTGTTACTATGTTATTATGAGGCTACATGTTGGCCTAGTTGTCAAACCGTCACAGATTGACATCTGGACAGACCCATATAGTATGACAGTCAGACAAAGCCCCACACATGAGGACAGAGTGTTAATCCTGTTCAGCCAAACATAGACAGTTGGGAGACCAGTTTGGTATTTGCTTGCTTTCTCTTATGGGTATGACATATGCTTCTCCACTGTCTGCCATTGATGTTTTGACATGATCCTTTCTTGTTTTGGAAATATCTGTCAGGTGAATGCAATGCTAGGACAAGCAGACCAGATATACAAGGCATACTTGTGCTCCTTCTGTGACAACTTGTCATTCCAAGGGTATAGATGTTGGCCAGTGACATGTTGTCAGTGATGACATAGTAAGGTGGCAGCCTTTTTTAACCTGGCAATACACTGACCTTCAGGTACCTACTAAGGTTACCACCTGTACCACTTTGCGAGGGACATTCCCTCTTTGGGCAGTTGTGTCCTGTTAAAAAAATGGCAAATGTCCTGACATTTCAGGACAAACATATTTCCTAAGCTTTCTTTAATAGTTGTATAAAGCAGTTATTTTTTATCTAAAACACCTAAATGTTATATGAAATAGCACAACCAACTCAAATGCTACAAGAATAAGCTTTTAATCTGGCAAAAAAGTGAAGTTCTATCCTTTGTATTGGCAATTGGTATGTTTTGTCCTGCAAAATCTGACATTTCCACAAAAAATGTCCCACTTTGGGCATTTGAAAAGGTGGCAACCCTACTACTGTCCTACTAGGACCATACCTCTCAACTTTTTAGAGCCAGACATCTGGACAAAGCCATAAGCAATTGGAGGAGAAAGGCCTAACTATAGGGACCATTTTTAACTACTGGCCTTACAAACCTAGAAAGGTGATACAATAACAGGTTTTGCATTAGCATGCATTTTTCTAAAGAGTATGAAGTCTGAAACTACAATCTGTCATTATTTCCAGACTTTAGTCTTTTGTGATTTGCCAGAAAACCACAATTTCATGATAAACAGACCAAAAATATGATAAAACCTCTGGAGATTCTGCAAAAAGTCTGTACAGTTTAGAGTTATGCTAGGCACTGTGTAGGTTACTCGGAGCTGTGTATTGTCCATTGCCCCCCTGTCCCTGACCTGTCCAGCTTTCCTGCTGTAACATATATTGATATCTGGACAGTGTGTTCAACTCCTACCATAGGTGTAGTTGACATGCAAAATTGTTGGCACTGCAGTTCTTGGAACATGTGCCCTGTCAACTACAGTAATGTACCTAGGACACTAAGACAACAGCCAGGAGTAGGTGCTGGCCACAACCTGACAGTATTAACCACACATATACATAGCTCCTTGACCCCTGCATATTGTGAACATGCAGCAAGTTATCAAGTTGATTGGGGCAGCCCTGGTAATGTGTACTCTGCTGTTAATACCTACAAACATTAATGTTACTGCATTTCTATGGGAACATGGGTGTGTTGGGGGGGCACAACTGTCAACTGTACACATTTGCACAGACTGTGCTGATGTTGGCTTTACATTTTGGTTCCATTTATCATAGTATTGTGCACTGTCTTAGAAACTAGAGGCATATTACTAAAGACCACAGGTTAGATTGTAAATGCAGGCATTTGGTTTTCAGACTTTTTACCCCTCAGAACCTTAATACAACTGAAAGACCTGCTGTGATATCACTGTGTAAGTCTGTAGGGGTATATTTCATCATTCTCCCTATTTGTGGGTGTTTGCTAGACATTTCTTTATGGTTTTCTATGGCTGACTTGCTGGGAGCAGCTGAGGGGTGAGTGTGGGACCCCCGCATTGACATCCATGCATGTGATCTATAACCCCAAGTTAGTTAGCCCCCACATATACCGCAGTGAGACTGGTCACCTAGGGAATTACTGAATACTCTGGGGAAGACAATATTGGGTGGATATTTCCAGTTGTCCCACATAGCTGTTGGATGGCTGCTACTATCCCAGTAGGCCACCCCATTCCCTTGCATGCGTGCAGCGATACCATAGCTATGCTACCACTATGTACTACTCCATTCATTTATTGTTAAGAAGACTAACTTGCCTTGTGCCTGCAGTAGTTGTGAGGACAGTGCTTGAGGGCTGACTCTGTTGGCTGCATGCAGTACACAGCCTAAACATGGCAAGGTACAGGGAGTGTGATGTTTGTGGCATCCATTTTACTGTGTGTGCAAGTCAGAGAGAGGTGTCCGTCCCTGTGTCCCTAAATTGGCTGTGTGTGTGCTCTGTGTTGCCTCTTTGTCAAGGCCTGGGCATACTGGGCACACCTCCATCTGCCTACAGGAGCAGGCTCAGGGGTTCCTCCTCTAAGTCCCCCTGTACCTGTGGGAATCTTGGCATTGGTGGGGGGCTGTGTGGCCCTTCCTTGTGATGTTCCTTCCGCAGCTGTTTCCGCAGTATCATTTTGTGTAGCATGGCACATACTATGAACATGTGCGCACATGTGGCTGGAGAGTACTGCAGGGCTCCACCAGATATGTCAAGGAAGCAGAACTGTGACTTAGCATCCCAAACACACACTACAATGTTCCTAGTTTGCGCGTGTGCCTCATTATAGCATTCTTCAGTGTATGTGTGTGTGTGTGTGTGTGCGTGTGTGTGTGTGTGTGTGTGTGTGTGTGTGTGTGTGTGTGCGTGTGTGTGTGTGTGCATGCATTTCTGATGGATGTCATCATCCATGGCTCCAGTGCATAGCCAGCATCCCCCACCAGAGGGCCATATGGGATGTTCCCCCTGGCAAATGGTTGGTACAGCTGTGAGGCATGCCACATGTGGGAGCCTTCATAACTACCAGTGCTGCCAGCATACGCACACATTTATGATGATGCCATGGGCACTGCACATGACCTGGCAGTTAATGGAGTGTTAGCCCTTGTGGTTGACATTGACTCTACCCTCTTCACCAGGTGGTGCCCTGATGTGGATGTGTGTGCAGTTTATGGCACCCAGTATCTGTGGGTAGTCTGCTATAAAGTGGAAGAGATGCATATTGCTGGTCTTATCTTCAGAGGTGCTGGGAAATAAATGTGTTCACCGGCATGTGTTCACATGGCATCCAGGAACTAGTGGAATAGCCCTGGATGCAGATGCCTGTGAGATCTCCATGATGTCTTCAGTAGGTCTTTGGAAAGTACCTGTACCTAGTATTCTTAAGGCTACACATACCTTTGTTTCAACTGGGATGGGTTCCCCTCTGTTGGCTCTGGGTCTGAGGTGAGGCTGGCACAGCTCAATGAGTTGCTGAAGTATGCCCCTGTCCACCCTGTAGCACTCCACTATCTACAGATCATGTAGCCCTTGGTAGGTTACCCTGGGTCTGAACACTCTTCTCCTCCTCAGTTTGGGATGGTTGTCAGCATCATCCTCATCACCCCCTAGCATGTACAGATGTAGCAAAGCAGCAGCAGCCACTAACATTTTGTCAGTTAAGATTGCCAAGTGTGTACACCAATGCTGCAGTTTTTTTGGGAAAAAAAACAAACTGAAAGGTGTTTGCATATTTCATACTGGTGTGCTGCAGATGATGCCTGTGTGATTGGCTGACTAGGATACATTCCACCTGCCAGCTATATTATTCAGGGAGTTGAATGGGCCACTGTGAGTGTCAGAGTCTGTATTAGTGATTTGTAATTCATTACCTTTATTCTGCTATTTCCTTTTTGTTTTTTTTTATTTCCGCTGTGTTTAAGCCCTGACGCACTCCGAGCAAACTGTTTTAGCAAGTGTAAACATTGCTGAGCAGAAAAGGCCCTCCCTTGGGCATGAACACACTCATCACTTCTTGAAGGAGCTAAGCACAATTAAGCAGCCTCAGACACACTCCCTTGCTTAGCTTTGCTGAGATTAGCACAAATAGGAGCCACAGAGGTCCAATGTGCTTACACCAAGCATGACACACCCCCTTTTCATGTCAGCTGCTTCTCCTGTTTACACCACTGCATTATAGCTCCTACACAGTTAGGTGCATGTGGACGCAATCTCCCATTTTGCTATTCAATAAATTTAGCTCATTTGCATACCCCACTGCCTTAGACTCTTGTTACACCACTACACCGGAGCCTATGTTCTTAGCTACTACTGTTACTTGTTATTGTTATGACTCTGCCTGCTGCCTCTTATAATGGCAAAATTTATCTTTCACATTAAATTGTTTTTTTACATTTTTTTTATTTTCTGCACAATCTCGTTTGTGCACCGCTGCACTCCACTTAAACGTCCGAAATCAGTCAAAAAAAAAACTTTGATTTTGTAATTTTGAAACAGTTTTTCATGCCAATGGCCATATTTTTGGCCATTGGCATGCCTAATGCCCATAACACATGCTTTACTTTGAGTTGACATGCCCCCATTTTGATTTTTGCAGAAATGTACATGGTTAGTAAATGAATACATTTCTGCAGCAGAGACTGCTTAAACACGGATGCCTGTCTGCTTGCTGAATCAGTAATTCACCTCATTTGCATAGTTTTCACTAGCAAATTAGGTGATTAGCATTATTCCATGGTGTCCATGTTAGAATAGTGCTGGGAGGCTTTTGCACGCCCCCAGCCTTGTTTATTGCATCACACAGGCTCCAAACTCTGTGTTTGAGCCATGGCACTATTCTTACATGGGATTTAGCTCTGTGTAAGCTTTATTGAATCATGGCCTAAGTCTGTCTTGACTGGCTAAAAACTTTGCTATCACTGACCTTGGTGAAGGAGTGTTTTTCTTTATTGATATGTTAGAAAGTGATCTGTGTGTTCTTTCAATTCTGAAGGAAAGTGCTTCAGGCAGATTCAATGCTTGATAAAGTTAGGTGTTTAGAAACTGGATCATGTTGTTACTCTCTTCCTTCTCAGGAATACTATATATTCTTATATTGTTCCTTCTGGATCTGTTTTCTAGGTCTTATATTTTTTCCTATTATAAAGTATTTTGCTTCAAAACAAATTCCATCTTATTCTCACCATCAGTCATTCTTCCATTTAACCCATTTATTGTTTCTTCAGTACATGAGATTTGTAATGATTGTTGTTTCGGAGCTTCACTCAGCACTTCTATCTGCTTTTTACACTCATCTTTGATTATATCAATTTTACTATCTAGTTTTTCCATCTTCAGAGAACATGTAATACTGCTGATTATTGACTGTATGTCTGTCTTCATTACAGAATCCTGTGCTCTGAGTTTGGAATAGCTCATTTTGAAGTAATAAGATCCTTTTAATGTTTCTTGACAATAAATGATGCTGTAAGTAAGTCTCAAACTTATTTTTCTTGTGAAACTTTTTTAGTATTTGTACAGCTATACATCCATCCTATTTTTGAAAGGTTTTCTTTAACTTTTATATAAAATTTCTGTCAGCATTTTTAAAAAAAAAGAAGTAGAGTGAAAAATGACCATTGTAAGCAGTTCACTATCTTGGTCATGCATTTGTTCATTTTGTTTGGCCCCAAAGTGTGGCATTTGGTGGGGGAGCCAAGTTCCATTTCTGTGTTGGCACAAACAAAATTGTTTGTAGAGAGGTTTACTTTGCTATTGTTACTCCCCTTGTTTTGGATCCAGCCTTGCTTTGTACCTGACTGTGATATGTTACAACCACAAAAATCCTTTTTTATGTTTAAAAATCTTGAATATTTTTTGTTTCTTCAGTGGGTAATATTGAAGAACTACTTTTATGTGTTATATCTAAGCAGGACTTTTATTTATGTGAAGCTTATGTGTATTACCCTTCTTTTGTGTTTTATGTCACCTATGACTATGACACCCAGGTGTCCCAGTCCCTGCAAACCCCCATTCAGTGACACTGAGAATTATATTATTGTACAAGTATTTAGGTGATATGGTGCCTCACTGCTTGAGAGAGGATGTGGGGATATGTCTGGAAGAATGCAAATTTGGCAGTAGATAGTGGATGATGTCAGTGCTGATGTGGACCACAGCAGGACATATCATCAGGTGCATCATAGGGCCACTGACATGATTTCATCAGCCTGGAGGAGAGCAGCTGCAGTTGCCCATGGATAGATGGTTACTGGGGGGGGGGGGGCTGCTACAGAGCCACCATTGACACCAAATGAAAAGTTCCTATCCACTGTCAGGGATCCAGAGAGCTCAGTGGAAAGTGCACAAGAGCATGTGGCTGATGTTGGTGCTGCTGTTTCAGGGAGGACTAGTATGTCCAAGGAGAATCTTCCAGGTAGGTTTACCTATGTCAGGTGTTAAATATTTCTTGTATAGCAAAATATTGACAGCAGTACTTATGTTTGTTTAGCACATTTTTTGGGGGTTGACTAGAGACAAATTGATACAGTTAACAACACATTCTGGTTCATTACACATGGGCTTGAGATGGATGCATAATTCAAGATTTTGTTAAATGTATCATTAATGGTCACATAAAAGTCCAACATTTTTAACCTCTGTGTTACTGTTAATTTAGGTGGTGCAGTGGCGCAACAGTTAGCATTGTCGCCTCACAGCAAGAGATTCTCTGGTTTGATTCTTGGCTGGGTCATCTTCTGTGCAGAATCTGCATGTTCTTTCTGCTTTCATGTGGGTTTCCTCTGGGAGCTCTGGTTTCCTTCCACATTCCAAAGACATCCATCTGGAGCATTTCTCCTTTGGGCCTCCACTGAAAATGGGCTCTGTCCCAGTCAAACTTTCCTGGTTAATAAATAAATAAATTGTGATGATGGTGTCCTTAGCTTTTGCTTAACTTCTTCCAGGACCATCCTCTCTGGAAACTCTAAAGTCACCTGCACATGGTAAACCAAACATTTTTATTTCAGTAATGTTGAGCCGTTCACAGAAATATTTATTTTTTCCGTATGTGTGATATGGGTGTCAAGACTGTGTGTGTATTGCTGTACTATCTATAATAGTGGCACCACTGTTAGTTTGTTAGCATACATTAAACTATACTGAACAATAGTAGTGTTGCTATTAATTTCTTTCCTGTGTTTATTGCTTTTATCACAGGTGATCATGACAGTGGAAGTGTTGGACTGTTACCACCTGATGTTAGAGTATCGGCAGACTCTGATGTTGATGGTGGGCAAATAGCAGCACAGTTGGGGGGGGTGTGCAGAGTTTGACTCTGACATTGAGGTTGACATCCAGCCATCCCCTGTAATTCCATCATACACAGCCAGTAGGCCTATGCCAACCCATTCCAGTGAACCCTCAGATATTGGACAGGTGAAAGGTGAGACACTTTATCAGGGTACTGTGGTTACTGTGGCATCAGTGCCTGTTGACTGTGGCCACAGCCAAATTATGGGTGAGATGCCATGCAGAAGGATTGTTAGGGGTGCGTGGAGGAGGCCTGCTGCCCATCCTACACCTGATACAGGTGTGTCTGTACATGCCACTCAACAAATATTTAGGGCCATCATGGAGCACAGGTGCATTCCAATAGGGCCTCTGAAGAAATGCTTAGGGTTGTAGATGTGACACAGAATGACATCCATGACTACCTCCTCTGTGTTTCAGATTCAATGGATCAGAAGAATGACATGTTGGAATGGATAGTGTCTGTGATGGAATGTCTGCTGGAAGACGGATGGCATCCACATGGGTGTAGATCAGTCACATCATCTGATGTTAGCCAATGTGGCCATGCCCAATCACACTCCCATGGTGGCACTACTTCTACTGCGCCATCCATGCTTGAGGTGTCCAAACCCAGACATGGCAGGCCATGGGATCATGGTCCTGGGCATACTCACTAAGAGAGCTCCTCCAGCAGACATCATTGATATTCAGGTAGCAGCAGTGCATCTGAACATGGGTATGGAGATGTCAGTGTAACTCCTGGCAGAACCAGTTCTCATGGTCATGTACGATGATGATGAACTGCCACCTCTATCATGCATGGCTCACTCTGGCATATCATGATGTGGAGCAAGCACAGAACATTGCTGTATTCTTGAAGACATTCACACACCAATCTTACCTGGAGTGCCCATACAGACACACACACAGCAGTTACATGGTTCAGTCATAAGGTTTAAAGCTCATTCTGTCTCAGTGGCCATTTAATACTTTATCCAAATGTTCTTCAGTTGGTGTGTGTACATTTATAATGAGTGTCATCAGCCATGGTTCCAGTGCATAACCTGCATCCCCCAGCAAATGACCCTGTGGGATATCACTCCTAGTAAACATCTGATACAGTTGGGAGTTGTGCCAGATATGTGAGTGTGGTAACTGCCTGAGTTGCCACCACACACATTCAAGATGATTCTTTTAGTGTTACACACAACTTGGCAGTTAATGGAGTGGAAGTCCTTTCTATTTATATAGACCCTTCCCTGTTTCCTGGGTGATGCTTTGATTTCTATATGTTTACATTCTATGGCACCCAGTACTTGAGGGTAGTGTTATACAGGGTAGACCTCCTGCATATTTTTAGCCCTGTCCTCAGGTGTATGGGGAAATGTATGTAGTCACTGGCATTTCAGAGCATAGCATTCAGAAATCGGTGGAGGATACTGGATGCTAATGCTCGTGACACCCCCAGCATGTCCTTTGTTCATCTCGGAAAGGTTCCTGTAGTTAAATTCTAAGTGTTATGCAAACCTTTGTCTCTACTGGTATTGGTTCCCTTCAGTTTGCCCAGGGTCTGAGTTGAGGATGACAGAAGTTGCAGAGTTCCTGTAGTATGTTTCTATCCATCCTGTAGTATTCTACAATTTCCACCTCATGCAGATTGTGATAAGTTAAATGGGGTCTCAAAAACTCTTCTCCTTCTTGGCTGTGGTCTATTAGCAGCAGCAGCAGCATAGACTTCAGCCTGCTTCACATGCACATGAATTAAAGCAACAGTGGCCCCTAACATTCTTTCTGTGTAAATTCCTTTCTGTGGTTGTATTTCAATAAGTTTTGGAATTCCCAGGGAAAACCAACACCGGGTCTACACAGTTGTTTTATAGCTTGTTGAATAGCTCCTCCATTTTGGATGGGTTGATTAGCATGCAATTCAGCTGCTTATTAGCATCAGTTGGCCGTGGTGGTGCAGCGGTTAACATTGCTGCCCCACAGCAAGAGGTTCTCCTGTTTGATCCTCGGTTGGGGTGCCATCTATGTGGAGTCTGCATGTTCTCCCTGTGGTTGTGTGGGTTTCCTCCAGGTGCTCCTGTTTCCTCCAACATCCCAAAAGACATGGTGTAGGTGGATTGGACACTAAATTGTCCCTAGGTGTGAGTGAGTGAGTGAATGCATGTGTGTGTGTGCTTTCTGTGGAAGGTTAGATGCCGGGCTGGCAACTCAACACCATTAAACTCCACTGCCAGTCATGAGCAGACAGGTGATCTGCTGTGGCGACCCATAACCAGGAAAAGCCAAAAGAAGAAGATGCTGTAGTTACATACCACAGAATTTACTATGTGTGGCTCACACATGTCTGACATACCAAGATGTTGTAGAGCTAGCACAGAAATTTACTGTATTCTTGAGGACACTCACAGACCAACACACCAATTTCACCTGGAGCACCCATACAGACACACACACACACACACACACACACACACACACACACACACACACACACACAACAGTTACATGGTTCAGTCCTGAAGATCAGTGGCCATTGATACTTTATCCCGATGTCTGCCTGTTTCTCTTTCTTACTGATATACCCTCGCTTACCTTTTGTGTCAGTCTAGGCTTCCTGCTTCCCTCCCACACACACACACACACACACACACACACACACACACACACACACACACACACACACACACAAAACACCCTGTGCAAGTGATGATATCTATGCCATATCCTTGTTTTCTGTTTTTTGGATTCTGGGATACATAAGCTTTATGTTTGAAGCTCAGGGTACATAGCTGACTTAGTGCTTAGTATATCTGTGCTTGTGATGTTGTTTTGCTAAGTGTACTGTTTTCTTACAGGTTTTTGTAATGTGTATATGCCTCCCCAACTCTTACAACAACAAATCTGGACCAAGCCATAAATAAAAGTTTGAAAAAGGCTGAATGATAGGGAGACTTTAAATATTTTGGTCTTACAAAGTTATGCAGTTGATAGAATCAAACAGTTGTTCCATCAGGATTTTTAAGATTCTTCTGAGGATTATACAGGCTGAAACTGAAATATGTGTCATTGATTACTAACCTCTGTCTTTAATGATTTACCAGTACAAAAGTATAAGGCCAAACTGAGGATATTTGGTGACCATCTGTACTTTTGAGAGGTATGAATGTATGAATCTTTGATGCCTGAGGTCTGTTACTTAACAGAGGACACATGTATTCACATAAGTTGCTGTTGTCACATGTTGACGTCATTGCTTTATGAATCACCCACCTTTTACTTACTCACTTACATTACCAAGTAACAGTAGCAAGGATATACCATTCTTTTGTGTTATTACACATGTTTTAATGCTCCAGGTTCAGCATATACCTTGCAAATCCAGCAGATGCTACAGTTTTAGTTCAGGGCTGAGTCTGTCTGATGCTAGGAGTATACAGCCATTACATGGGTAGGTAAGGGTGGTGAGTGTGGTCTGTGTTAAATAAAATTAATAATTCAATACACAGGAGGTTCAGATTCAAAAGTTTACTAGTGTACACCAGGAGGCAAAAAACCATACAAATACAGAATTTTGTCTGACATGATGCAGGAAGTACAGAATATTTTATAGCGTTTGAATTCAAGTTATGCCCACCTTACTGACGTGGTTAGTCACAAGGCATCTACATCACTTTTACTAACAGTATTCTATTCATCTAATAATGCTGATGCAGTACATTTAAAAAAAACTTTTCCTTTAGATACAATATGGCCTTGCTATCCAGCTGGTCAGTCATAATGTCTTTCTGTAAAGTTACTTCTTAAAGGTCTCATATCAGTTCGAATACAATAGCAGCTTCAGTCTTGTAATGCATGTCTTTGTTCTGTTACACTTTCTCACATAGCTGTGTTTTTATCTTACAAGGGCAAGTTACTCCATCAGGAAAGGAAGATTTCATTATTTACAAGGACAAGTTATCTTATCAGGAAGGAGCGGAAGATTTACACATTTAATTTCCTGACCCAGCAGATAATCACTTATGAAAAGCATAAACATTAAGCTTGCTGAGCTGGCAGCTGCCAGGGTCAGGGGTCAAAGCACACTGCAGTTTCAGAAGCTACTTGCATTTACACATGAATTTATCCCTTCTGTTATATGATTAATAGAATAAAATGCATTATAAACTACCTTGCTTTTAAACTAGCATTTCACATATATTTAAATACATATTTTTCTAACAGTCTGGCATCAATTTTACTGTATTTATGTGCATAGGATGAAAGTTTTAGCCCCTAAGGTGATGTGTGAGTGTAGTACGCATTGCCTCTTAGCCAATGTGAAGGCATATTGAGATGTCTACTTCTGTCTACACCCACAGCAGCTGTTGGTTCCCCATCTGACTCCTCACTTGCGTGTGGTTGTGGTGACCTTGTCAGTGGCGGTGGAATGTGTACCTCTTCCCTTTGTTGATTCTGTTGAATATGTTTTCTCAGGATGATTTTGTGAAGCATGGCACAGATGGTGGCATGGATTGTACTGCTGGGCTCCCCAGATGTATCTAGGCACTGGAATTGTGACTTCAGTGGCCCAAACATATGCTGTATGATATTTCTAGTTTAAGTATGTACCTCAATATAGCATTCTTCAGTTGGTGTGCGTGCTTCAGTTGGTGTGCATGCATTTCTAATGGGTGTCATTAGCTACGGTTCCAGCGCATAAACTGCATCTCCCAGTAAATTACTCTGTGGGGATATCACCCCTAGTAAACATCTGATACAGTTGGGAGTTGTGCCAGATGTGTGAGTTGTGGTAACTGCCTGGGTTGCCAGCACACACATTCAAGATGAATCCCTTAGTGTTTACACATGACTTGGCAATTAATAGAGTGGAAGTTCTTTCTATTTATATAGACCCTTCCCTGTTCCCTGGGTGATGCTTTGATTTCTATATGTTTACAGTCTATGGCACCCAGTACTTGAGGCTAGTGTGCTACAGCGTAGACCTCCTGCATATTTTTAGCCCTGTCCTCAGATGTATGGGGAAATGTATGTAGTCTCTGGCATATCAGAGCATAGCATTCAGGAATTGATGGAGTATCCTGGATGCTGATGCCTGTGAAACCCCCAGCATGTCCCCTGTTGGTCTCTTAAAGATTCCTGTAGCTAAAATTCTAAGTGCTACACATACCTTTGTCTCTACCAGTATTGGTTCCGCTCAGTTTGCCCAGGGTCTGAGTTGAGGATAACAGAGGTTTCAGAGTTTCTGTAGTTCTCTACAATTTCCACCTCATGCAGACTGTGATAAGTTAAATGGGATCTCAAAAACTCTTTTTCTTCTTCTTCTTGGATGGGGTCTATTAGCAGCAGTAGCATAGACTTCAACCTGTTTACATACACATGAATTAAAGCAACAGTAGCCCCTAACATTCTTTCTGTGTAGACTCCTTTCTCTGGCTGTATTCCAAAAGTTTTTGGAATTCCCAGGGAAAACCAGCACTGAGTCTGCACAGTTTTTTTATGGCTCATTGAATAGCTCCTTCATTTTGGATTGGTTCATTAGCATATAATTCAGCTGCTTATGCTGTAGTTAGCACACTAGAGTGTTAACCATATTTGCATATCTCTACATGCCGTGTAGATCTGCTTACTGAATCCAAAATGATGCGCATACTCTACTGATTTTCACATAATGTCCTTATTTTTGCCTTATATTTTTTGCCTATTCCTCATAAAATTTGTAGTTTTCTAGCAAATAACTAGGATTATCTGAGGACTGAAGACACTAAATAATGACATTCATTTGAGTTTCAGACTTCATATCCTTCAGAAAATGTATGTTAAAACAAACCCTGTTACTCTAGCAACTTTGTAAGTTTGTAAGAGCAATATTTAAAATGTGTCCCTATTTTTGGGCCTTTGTCCCCCCATTTTGTAAGTCTTTTTCCAGATTTCTTGCACTAAGAGGATGACAGGTATGATGATGAATGACCCTGTACAATCTGCACCACAATGCACACATGGTCTTAGCCGACCATGTAGAGTTTATTGAATCTGTCCCATAATTTCTACCTCACAAGAAGGGTGAGTTAAAAGTATGTTTACATTTTCAGAGAAACCTTATCAAAAGCTGTTAATCTCAGAAATAATGGTAAGTTAAAAGTGTGTTGACATATTCAGAGAAGTTTGTTTATTTGTTTATTTATTTATTTGTTTGTTTGTTTGTTTGTTTGTTTGGCATTTGTTAACCAGGTTAGTCCAGCTGAGCCAGTGGCCCATTTTCAGTGGAAGACCCAAGGATAAAAGCTTCAGTTTACAATACAATGCAATACAATTTGTGAATCATTACAAAAGAAATGATATACATTACAGGAAATACATATTTATACAGTCTAGAATGAAAAATAAATGACAGGCTTAGAAAGACATTCTACAGAAATTACAGGAAGGACTACAAATGAATATACACAATTGAGGTTCCACATTGGAATAGTTTGGTATTATGTAAGAAGATGTATGTATGTGAGAGACAATTATAATTGGTATTGCTGCTGTCTTCAGACTGCAGGAATTTATTGGAAGAAGTGGATTGAGAGGCATAAGTTTAAGAAAGGAGTCAATGAAGACAGCTTAGGTAGCAATATGAGAGATAGTAAAGAGGTATAAGGGGAGGGAGTGGGGAGATTAAGTAGGAACTTGGAATGGCAGGAGGTGGCATTTAGGAGGAAATTTTTCGGTTCAGATTTGAAGAGATATGTGCTAGTAATAGTTTGGATGTTAGGGGGAGCTTATTCCAAGCCTGGGACACACTGTTTTTGTAAAGAAGTTTGCCAGTATTTTTGTTGGGTTTGTAGGTGTCAAGTAGGTGCTGGTCTAAGCTGTGGAGAGTGTGGGAGGGGGGTGTAAAGGTATATTAAGGAGGAGAGAGAGGGACAGGCTAAGGGTTTAGAAAGTAAAGAGTGTGTGAGTTGCAACTGGGAGAGAAGCAGGTACTGGTGGAAATCCAGCCAGTGAAGTTGTTTTAAGGCAAGGCAGTGATGTGATTTATAAGGTTGTTTACTAGCAAATCTTGCAACACTGTAACAGATTTGATGGAGTTTAACTAGAAGGGTGGATTGTAGATGAGTAAAGATAGGAGAGGGATATAGTAGACAAGGAAGGAAGAAAGCCTGAGATACAGTTTGTTTGGAGTCAGGGGTTAGGTATTTTTTTTTTGTCTGTAGAGTAAGCTGACTTTCTGATTGGTCTTTTTGATACAGTGCTGTATATGGGTATCAAAATTCAACTGGTCATAAATTATAATGCTGAGGACCTCTGTATGGGGGTCAGCTTGAATAATGGTGTTATCAAGAGAAGAAATGGTGAAGGTGAATATGAGGTGAGAAAGGGATTTAGGAAGAAAGAGTAGAAGTTTGGTTTCTTGGAGTTAAGTATCAGCTGGTTGTTGGTTTGCCATTTTTCTATGGACAAAAAAGTATTTTGAGTGATAGAGAGGAGGATGGAAATGTTGTTAGCACAGGAGATAAGAGTGGAGTCATCCGCGTATTTTATCAGTGTGGAGGTTGTATAGGAAGTATGTATGTGGTTGGTAAAAACATTAAAGAGTAGCGGGTCAAGAATGGAGCCTTGATGGACCCCAGTATGAATGGGTAAGAAAGGGGAGCAGGTGGAGTGTCATCTTATGGACTGTTGTCTATTAGTGAAATAGCTAGAGAACCATTTAATAGTATAGGGGGATAGGTTGAGATCAATTAGTTTAGCAAGAAGTTTAGAATGAGAAAGTATCAAAAGCTTTTGAGATGTCAAGAAAGAGGCAAGAAACAAGAATATATTTGTTGCTGGTTTCAGCAACAGTATGAGTAAAGGACAGAAGGGCAGTGGATGCACTATGATGGGGTCTGAATCCATGTTGAGTAGCGGTTTGGAGGTTTTTATCTATTAGGTATTTAAGTATCTGTTTCTCCATGCATTTTTCAAGGAGTTTATATAGTGGAGAGAGGATGGCAGTTGGTCTGTAGTTGGCTGGTTCATTGCTATTGCCTCCTTTGTGCAATGGAATGGTGTAAAAAGATTTCCATATGTCAGAGATGGTGGGTTTCTGTATAGATCTATTAATCAAAATGGGAGCAGGGTAGGTTATTGCACGAGCAGCAAATTTAAGAAAAAGGGTAGGAAGGTTGTCAGAGGAGGGGGAGCATGGTTTTAATTTAAGCAGAAGAGATTTTATGTAAGAAGTCAGGATGGGGCTTATTTTTAAAGAGGTATTACTGGTAGTACTGGGAGTGGTATGTGTGAGATTAAGATTGTGACCATTTTAGGTTAGTTTGCAAACAGATTCAATGAAATAAGAGTTATGAAGAGTGATGATTTTGAGGGGAGTTTTGTCAGGGTAGGGGTTGGAGGTGGTAGGGTTACCTGGGTATAGGATTTTATTAATAGAGTGCCAAAATGTTTTTGGGTTAAGGTTTTGGGTGAATTGGGCATTACAACAGTTTTTTTTTCTTATCTCTGTTGAGGTGCATTTTGGTAAGGTTACAAAGTTCTTTATATTGTTGATGAAGGGAAGTAGATTTTGTTTAATCCATTGTTTCCAGGTGCTATCTCTATTTTTCATAAGAGTGTGGGTGTGTTTTGAGAGCCAATGCGTGTGGGTTGTTTTGATTTTAATTTTTCTAAGAGGTGCCAGAGAGTCAAGGATGGCAAGGAAAGTACAACTGAAATACAGGACTGCATAATTTCGGGAGATGTATTTCAGAATGGACCAGTTTATGGATTTGACATGTTGTTGAAGGAATCATTATTAAAAGAGGAACTGTTGTGACATTCTCTGTAGAGATGGAACTTAGGTAACTGAATAGAGTGTCCAGCTACTCGGACAGGAAGGTGGTCGCTTATGGAGTCTGGTAGGGTAGTAGGGTTTTGATAGAGGTTAGGGTCAGATGTAAGAATCCAATCCAAGGTGGAGTTACTGTTATTATTTTTGTTGAAGATAGTTTGTGTAGTAATTAGTTGATGAAAGCCATAAAGTTTGATGTTGATGGAAGGGCTGGTAGTAGATAGTTTTTGCCAGTAAATATTAACTTTTTCTAACAGTATGGTTTCATAGGGAATATGTAGTGACATCCATGAGAGGATGGATTTGAGGATGGAAATGTTGTTTCCTGGTGGAATGTAGATAGCAGCAATGACAAATCTTCTTTGGGGGTTAAGGTGTCAGTTTAAGACATGTAGTTCAGCTGGGGGGAAATTTGGATAGGTTATGGGCAGGAGGCATCAACTGAGGTGCTTGGAGTACATGATTGCAACTCTAACACATTTTCTAGTGACTCTGTCTTGATGGTAGATGTTGTAGTGGGAGGCAAGATTTCAGTGTTGGAGATATGGGGTTTTAACAAATTTTCGGATAGGATTAGGATATGTGGGGAGTAGAAAGTTATCCAGGAATGCAGTTCTGAAGTTTTGTTAAGTACACTTTGTATGCTAATTGAATGTATAGCAATGTGTTTGGTTCTGGAGAGGCAAGGAAGACAACTGAAACTGGTAGCAGATAGGTTGGTGGAAGAATTTTTTGGGGGAGGGGGGCCTGGTTAGCGGTGGATATCCCCATCAAGTAGAAGTGTGTTTGAGAGTTGGGGTGGTTTTAAAAGGTAAGGGTAGTGACATAACGTTTTTAACTTTGGTTTAGGGGATATGGGTGTATGTGTAAAAACATTGTGCTTGTGAAGTTGGATATAGGAGATATTGAAAAGACATGAGGAGCTAGTGAAGGTGAAGGAAGGTTCATTATGTTGTATAGAATGTGTAGTGATAGTCAGAGGTTGGCAATGATAGAGGTGTGTATGGTATGAAGTTAGGAATGAGAGGTAGAGAAGTAAAGTGGGTATGATGTGGAGAAGAGCCATGATATGAGATCAAGTTTTGAAATGTAGCCTTAGATTGATTTAATATAGAATGAGAGTTATGTAATTTACCAGTAATTGTTGGGTGGAGTTAAAAGGAGTGCTTGGAGAGAGTTAATTATGTTGGTCTATTAAGCTCAGTCAGGTGAAAGGAGTGGTAAGGAGAAATAGGAGGGGTAGTGTGAGGCAGGGGTGATAGGACTGGATAAATAATCATAGTGGATTGGGCAGTAGCTGTGGTCAGAGAGTATAAATTAAATGAATATGGGGTGGTGAGTGGAATGTGGGTAGTGTAGGCAAGTGGAGTAAGCCCCAGCTCAGAGAGGGCAAACAGAGTGGAAGAGCTGGGATTCAATTTGCAGCAAGAGTTTAAAAAAAAAACAATCTAAAAACCAAGGAGTTAAGTAGAAAACTAGCACTGTGGTGGTAAGATAGTCTATATATATACACATATATATATATATATATATATATATATATATATATATATATATATATGGATTCCATACACTAGATCGAATTTTCACTAATTTGAAATAGTGCATGGAATGCTCACTTCAGCGAAAGTGCACTTACATGAAGTTCAGTACAACAAACGGGTGTTGTACTGAACTTCCGTGCAGTACTCACAGACCTTAGGGTTAGGGCACGGGTCATAGTAAGGGGATAGCCTGACCATGACCCGTGCCCTAACCCTAAGGTCCGTGATGACTGCAGCACAGTGAAGGACATAGCAATGTCCTCCACTATGGTGCAATAGTCATGAACCTTAGGGTTAGGGCATGGATTAATGTAAGAGGATAGCTATATGAACTATCCCCGTACTCTAACCCGTGCTCTAACCCTAAGGTCTGTGAGTATCGCACCATAGTGGAGGACATAGCTTGTTTTTTATGTCCTCCACTGTGCTGCAGTGTTTTCGGTGAAGTGCATTTACGCAAAAGTTCATTTTCATTAAAGTGAACTTTTGCAGAAGTGAGGCTTCCTATTACAAGTTTGAAGTAGTGAACTTTCGTTCTTGTAATAGGAATCCATATGTATATATATATATATATATATATATATATATATATATATATATATAATATATGTTGCCTATAACTATAGATATTTGGTTAAAGCTTATAATTACCAATAACTGGTTCAAGAAAACTACTTGTAAATTAAAGCACTTTAAGGGGAGAGTCAAGTATTAAGTGCAGTGATTGGGGTTATAGCAGGGACATCTTGTCGATGTGCTGTGGATGTTCAGGAGCTAAGAGAAAAGGAGAATTATCAGTAAAGAAGCATACAGTTAAGTTCAAGGAACAGCAGTGGGTTTACCTGAATTGCCGCAGTGGTAATTCAAGACAGTTATGTTGTTTGTAGAATTGGGATTGCACATGGGGTGCTTTAACTTTTAAATTAAGCTTCTTTGCTGACTTGATACCTATGAAGAGGGAGAGAAATGTTAGGTTAGGGCAATGGTGACAGCAGGATATTAAATGAAAAGCAGAATATTAAATGAAAAAGCTTGTACTTGTGAGATAAAATTCAGTCTTATAAAAAGCTATTAATCTCAGAAGGAGTGGTGAGTTAAAAGTGTGTTTACATTTTTAGAGAAGCCTTATAGAGAGCTATTATTCTCAAAAGGAGTGGTGAGCTAAAAGTATATTTACATTTTCAGGAAACCTTATAAAAAGTTATTAATCTCAGAAGGAGTGATGAGATAAAAATGCATTTACATTTTCAGAAAGCCTTATAAAAAGCTATTAAGCTCAGATCAGAGTTGCCCAATGAAAGGATGTTAAACAAGTAGCTCAAGTGCAGTTTGCATGTAGAGTTTCAGTTCCATTAGGGTCCACTTTAGCTCTCCTTGTCAGAATAAAGCTAATCCCTTTCTCAAACCCCAGTATATCTTCAATTTTAACAGAATAACTAAGGTTGAATATTTCAAACACTTCTATTTGTAATGTTGGATGATTTTTTTTCCTGTACTTCATCTGAATTAACCTCTATTTTATCAAAACAAAATTCTGCATTCAAGGTGGTCACTTGTCATCCAATCACTTTTGAACCAGGAAAGGAGAACCCTGTACCTTTATGGTAATCATCCAAATCTTTAGAAACTTCTTGCTTTTATAACTATTCTGTATCAGGTTCATCTACAGTATTGTGTAAATGTGTAATTCTAGCTGAAGTGATTGCTTTAAAAAATTATGAATAATGTCCATATTTAAATTATCGATTTCTTAAGTGATGTTGAAATCATTCTACCATTAAACGTAATGAAGTTTTCTAAAATTTGTCATCCTCTATTGCTGAATAGCTCAACAAGTTCACTATATCTGCATGAAACTGTTTTGATACCAGAAGGAAATTTTTAGATTCTATGTTTAAGATGATTATGATGAAAAATTAAAATCATTTTTTATCTTATCCTTATGCCCTGTTTATATATATAAAAAAACACATTTTTATTTTTTAAATAATAATAATAATAATAATAATAATAATAATAATAATAAAGAAAGTTATAGTCCAAGTGCTGCCCAAATATAGTTAGAAAATACTTTTAAATATACTTTCTCAGTATCATCTTCTTACAGACGATATAAAACAATATGTATGTAATGTTTTGTAATACTGTACAATTAAGATTCAGTTGAACAAATGACTGTGAATAAGGGTTAAAAGATTGATAACATAATACAGACAAAGAAAAATGGACAAAGGATTGCTAACTGAAAGATTAACTCTTGCACTGTTTTTAGTTGTCTACAACAGAAGTTGATGTTAAAAAGAGGTAAATAGTAGGTATATAGAATACCGCATGATAACTAATAATAAATCAGAGGCAATTCGAAAATATAGGAGTAAAGAATGAAAAAGCAGTCCACATAGGAACAATCCAAGATTACAAAGATTGGGATTTTTGCTAAGAAGTGTTTCCACGGGGACTTTTATGCCTCATGCAGATTTCAGATACTTTTTCCTCAGAGGAATAGCAAATGCTGGAGGTGTGATTGGAAAGAGAGTAATAATAGGGAACGTGATTTTTTGGAATGGTATGAGCTGGTAGACTTCAAAAATTTCTTACAGAATAGTTTGTCAGAAATGTTGCTGGAGCAAATAGTTGTAATCAAAGAAAAGATTTTTCAAAGCTGGGGTATAAGATCTGAATTGCCCAGAAAGAGCAAAGGCCTTATTGTGTTTAATGGTAATGGATCAAAAAAAAAAACAATTACTAAAAATAGAAATCAAAACGTAAACCAATTGTAAATGAAGTATTAAATATTTGGAAATGAGATCTTTAAAAAAGAGAAGAATCCCATTACACAGAAATAAATGGAATTTGTGGGAACAATATGTAGGCAGGAATTGAGCAATTTATGTACTATTGGAGTGAATGAATGTTGTTGAAATGCATACTGCATGAAAGTAAAAGAAATGTTAGTAAATTTTTTTTTGTTTATATTACTACATATGTACGTACCTACGTCACTTTTTTAATGTCATGTGTAATAAGGATGTTTGCAAACATATGATGCTGGCATATTAATAAGGAGGTGGGAGATTGTGTGAAAGAGCTTAGAATTATCATACAAGTACTTTCAAGGTCTGCAGTGAGTGTTAGATGGAAAGGAATGGTTTGATTATGCAAAGAAAGTGAGGCAAATGATAAGATAAGTAAGGTTTAAGAGGATGAAGATATTCAAACAGTATAGTGAACAGAAGGGCAGGCATGATAAGTGAGAAGATTAGGCAAGTTCATTGGCCTGAAGCAGATAGTAGGACATGTCCTTGCTGTAGGACTTGCATGCTGGTTTCATGTAGAAAGCTAATAAAGCTCCCATAACCTTGGTCATAGGATTGTGTGAAAATGGTGACTTAAAATATAACTTACAGACTGACATTTGATTGAGATCTGTGATTGAATTGGAAAGTGGAATGGCTAGTCTACTATCAGAGAATGGACAGGATGCAAGCTTGTCCGTCTGAACAGAAACATCCTCAGAAAGACATCTGTCATTTCTGATAGAGAGTCTTTTTTTTTTTTGCAGCTCTGTTTAGTAATGTTCTCTTCTGGGAGATAAAAATGTTAATATGGTTTGTTTTCTTTTTTTATTAATACATGTTCAACTATGTTTTGAGTGATAATTTAATAACGATGTTTAAAAAAAGTGATGCTGAATCAGCAAATTGTATTTGCTCTGAACTGTTGTGTAAATGTCTTTATTTATTGTATTCCTTCCCAGTGGGAATAAAGAAAAAAAAAACATCCAGGGCTGGAGAAAAAGTGAGGTGTTGTTTACTGTTTTTACCTTCAGTTTGTTCAAGTAGTGTTCAGACAGTGGATTGGCCAAATGTCTGGTTATATAAAGCACAAACCTTAGAAGATTTAACTGCAGTGCTATACCATCCAAGGCAAAGGCATGCTCAGTTCACTGTGGCACCAGAAAAGAGGCATTGTTTGGTCCATAGTTATGGGCTATGACAAGCACAACATGAAACAAAACTGATGCATGCATTAACACACACAAGGTGTAGATTACTGTATAATGAATGGACCTGCTGTGCATCAGACATTAGCTTGTACCCAAAGGCAGCTGAGGAGGGAAGGGTACGTCTTTATTATTTCTTCAAGTGGGGATGTGCAGAATGGCAGGTGATGGCAATGTACCCATAGGAGTAAGGATTGGAGGGGTTGATGGGGTTGACATGCAGGTGGGTAGCAGGTTTGGGAGTGTCAGGAACCAAATTCTCCATTGTTGGAGTGCAGCTTCTAAGTCGTAGCTGTTGGCCGGTGTTCCACGTGGCCATGTAGTGTCAGGGCTGTACCCATCTTGTTCAACAGATGGTATAAACATTAGGAGCATATATCTGTGGCTGCCCATATGAGTAAGTATAGATGGCTGAAAACCACAATACTGTTGAAACCACAGCTAGCAGCTACATTTAGTAGGCAATAACCAATATGGATGGTGTGGATCTAAAATGCAAAACTGGTAGGGGATCTCTGCAAAGAACTAATATGAATGTTAGCAACAGCCATAAGATTGGTCATATCTAGGTATGGAGCCTGTCATTGCAGTGGTGAAAATAATGCAGTCTCCATAACATTATGTTCTATCTGCATATGTTGGGCTTATGACCATCCACTATGCATCTGGACCATTGCTTAGTCATGTTGGACATTTGCCAATGTCCTCACAAATGCACCATGCACAAATGTTAGATATTTATTATTATTTTATTTATTATTATTTTATTTACCTGACATTTGTTTACCGTGGTTGGCTAATACTGTCCTTAGCAGGAGAGCATATCTTCAGGTCCCTATACTCCATATCATTCTGCATGAGGTTCTGGTCCTCCCACAGTCCATGCAATGGTTTTGCATCCTCAAACAGACAACATGATGCACTCATTATCTCCAACACAGTGTGCATAGCAGCTGTCTGTGCCTAGATCAGTCAGCTGCATATCTGCTGGTTGATGACAAGTAGTGCAGCAAAGTCAAGAAATGACTTAGAATCATGGTAATAATGGACACCTATCTTCTATGGTGGTTGCACACATATTGAAGGTAGTGTGTCTGGTGGATAACCTCTGTGGTGGTGATTCCTGGGTTGCCTCATTGGGGGTTTACATGAACAGACCATCCAGTGGATGATGCTGAAATTTTGATTGCCCATTCACCATCAACTGATATGCAGAGGATGTGTGTGTGTATTTCCTCCAATATTAGTGTTGCTGAAGACACTACTACATCATCAGACTATGATGTGTGCACATCATCAACAGCTATATGCGACAGCTTGTTGTGTTCAACCCTACACCAGTGAAACCTGGGAAAAATTGAAAGATGACATATCTGTGGAGGTGCTGAAAGATGTGCCTAAATTTCCCTTTCCAATAGCACATGGACTGATACATACAACCTATACAAGTAGCACAGGGCCAAATATATATATATATATATATATATATATATATATATATATTGTAGCACAGGTTGCTTTAGACTCAATGTATGTGAAGAAGAGATGTGTATATGTCACGAAAAAAAATACTTCCTAGGTGTGAACGCTCCAATTACCAAAGCCAAACCAGTAATAAAGACAGTCAAAAACAGTAGGTAGTGGCGCAGAACTTGGCTGTGAAATACAAAGCACATCCAAGTCGCAATAATAAAATTGATTTATTCCAATAACAGAGGTAAGCACTTTCACCCAAGAGGGCATCATCAGACCATAACCATTTCTAAAATACAAAAGGTTTATATACCAGCAATGGCGGGAAACACAAATTAACTCATTCTTAAAGCAACAGACTTCTAAATATACATCCTATGTATAAAGACATGTAAAATTAGCAGCAGACCTCCACTTAAAATTATTATAATAAATATTATATATCCATCCTCTCCCTCAGGGCGCCATATTTATATCCCTAGCCCCTCTCCCAGCTTCTGTGTATCCCTGGTGGTAGCGTTCGTAGTAAGTTTTCTTTTCTGTATTCATTACTGTTATATTGGTGTAAATGTATGCCTTTCATTTATTGCATTTTTATTTTAACTCAAACTATTGCTTCTGATTCTTTCTGCTTTTTTGAACGTATACTGTTGCAGTCGCATTGCATCTACTATCAACTATAGCAGTTGTTGTTCTGCCTATTGCTTAATTGAGTCAAGGATTATCTGTGTAAAGTGTTAGATGAGCTAATGTTTGTACTTGTACTGCGTATTCTGAGGGTTGTCAATGGTTTCTGACATTTTAGCACCTAAAACCCGTATTTGGGTTACCAGTTACTTTTCTATGTGTCTCGCTAGCATCAGTTGAGTTGTTCGCACGCTTTTAGTGTACCTAAACCTGATTATGTTGGTTGCCAGCTACCTATGTCTTGCTAGCATCTGTTTTGCTGTTCGTGTTTTTCTAGTGTAGCAGGAGTGCCTTTAATTTTCCCTTTAATTTAAATTGAGCTAAGGCTCGGCAGGCACTACAAAGGCAAACCAGTCACCATAGCTATTGTTTCATTTGGAATTAGCAAAACAAATATCTCGATAACCCTCAAGATACATTGCAGTCTTGTTACCGCTACTGAATGGGTGGCACTAAATAATGCTTAGCAACATTTCTGCTTATTTTTCTAGCTTGGGCACTGCTTACTGGTCCCTAGTTAGCGGTATATGCTTTTATAGTTTCTTAAGCCATGATTAGTATTACATTATCAGTAAAATGTTTATTCTGAGTGTCACTTTTAATTGTAAAGGCCAGTGTCTATACCCAAGTACATTAAATTGCTCTATTGAACAGAAAAAGATAGCGATTAGATATTCCAGTGTTATGCTCACTATTTTTATCTCTTATTTTTTTAACTTGTTTGCTTTTATTATGTTTATTAGATTCTTGTAAGACTGCTGGAAGTTTTTGCCTGTCTCTGCATTGTGTATCTTTTAACATTTTTTTTCCCTCTCTACATTTCTCCTTAAGCTTGTACCCTTCCTGCCAGTGTAAACCACCCCAGCTACTGTGTCCTTCAGGCTGCCCAAGACCCAGAGAAATACCTGACTTCTTATTCAAATTCTGCTACCACATCCCAGTGCAGGAAAAGGACCACTGCCTTCCCTGTGCTGTATTGACCTAGGAAGCTGGAATAGTAGTTAAAAAAGTATGTCAAACCTGCTCCTCACTTACTACAACTAATTCCTGTTTTTATTTGTTTTAGGGAGTACTCCCTATCAGGAATACCAGCAGTCATAATCTCCCACTCTCTATCCCCTATACCCTCCATTAGTCTACCCTCTAAACTCTCCACTCCTGCTCTTCATTTTTTTCTTCTTCTTCCCCTACAACTTGCTCAATCTCCCCTTGCAATATAACTATCGATGTTACAAGGAGTTACCACTAGAGGGCAGTATAAGAACACTACCTACCAGTTACTTTGTTCTTAGAAAGCAAGCCCTTATACCAAGTTTTTTTATCCCCCCTTTTCTCTCTGTAATTACTTTTATCTTGTTTCCCTTCTCACCACTTAAAAGTTCCCGACCTCCTCGTATACCTAACTTTGAACTTACCTTCCAATATCTCTGATTGTTTTCCTCACTACCTGCCTTCTTACCTTACTACTTGTCTCTACCCACTCCGTTCGCCCTGCGGTCTCACTCCGCTCCCCTACCCTACCCCCTAATCCCACCCCACCCCCACTACTTCTACACTTATACCTCTACTGCCACACCCCCACCTAAACAACCAATCACATTCTACTGCTCGTTGCCATACTAGATTACTACTAGACAATTACATATTGTTACTAGTTATAGCACTATCTCAGCATGTATTACTTCTCTCCAACCCTCCTCTTTCTCAATCCCTTCCACCTGCAACTAACTTATAATCCCCCCTCACAATGTGAAGTACACCTATGTCTAAACAGGTGAAGCTATTGCTCATTTATGTTCTCCTAACTTTTTTATCTGTACCATATATACTAACCACTTATGAAAACCTCACCTACTCTGAATTTCACTATCCCTACAAGCAAACTTGCCCACTTACCCATCATGCAGGCATAACAGCTACATCCAATTACTTACTCTCAAAGTATCATAGACTAGCCCATATTACTTACCCCCATCATAGAAAATCACCAAATCTACTCCATACATTCCTAAAGCTCTCACATAGACTCAAACATCATCCCCTTCTGCATGGAAACATCTATCCCAACCCTGGGCCAAACAATAACACCACCACCTGCCCCCATGCATCCAATCCCTCCATCTCTAATAACCCCTTTAGGACTCTCAATTCTCTCTCTATAGCTCACCTTAACATACAGAGCCTAAACAATATACTTGCCCAGCTTCACACTCTCTTAGACGTACACTCTTTTGATATCCTATGTCTAACAGAAACCTGGCTTAAACCTGCTACCCGGGACAATAAAATAACCCCACCTGGCTATAATATTTTGAGGGCAGACCGCAAAACCAAAAAGGGTGGTGGGGTGGAACTGTTACATAAATCTGACCTGCAACTAACACCATTTAATGTATAAATACCTTCACTAGGGAACATTGAAATTTTTATCACAAAACTTCAGACCAATATTTCCAAAGCTATCTATATTATATGCTCTTACCTTCCCCCTGGTAATAACATCAACTCCCTTGAAAATATTCTTAGCTGGCTCTCTACTTACTACCTTCAAGAAACCATAGTGTTGGGTGACTTCAATATAGACTGGAATAGCTGTACCTCTACTAAGCTAACTTCCCACATAAACCTATATGGCTTTTCCCAAACCATCATCACCCCCTACCAGGATCAATAAACCTAATAACAAAGTAAGCACCTTAGATTGGATCCTAATAAACAGTCACCCGCTCATATATAAAGCAGGAATCCTTCCTGATGACATTAGTGACCACTCACTCACTTATATCATCAGACATGAGATCAATATTCCCAAACCTACCAGTTGCAAAATTTCTCAGTCCAACAGAAATTTTAACCCAGAAAACTTCCAAACAAAACTTGAGGCATGTGACTGGTCACCCCTAAAATATCTCCAACTCGTGGAATTAGTGTCCTACTTTAACTCCAAATTCTTACAAATACTAGACTATCATGTCCCTACTCGCTCTATTAGAATTAAGAATAAACCTGCACCTTGGCTCACTAAAGAGACTAGGCAAAAGATCCTAACAAGAAATAAAAGCTGGTCTAAATGGAGAACTACAAAAAACGTTATAGACCAGCAGATATTTAGACAGCTAAGAAATGCCAGTAAAAAATCAATAATTCTCGATAAAAAAAAACGTTTACTTTCACCTCCAACAATCTCACCAACACAAACCACAAAAGTTCTGGTCAGGTATTAATAGACATCTACGTCCAGGCCACTCTAAAACACCTACCCCATCCGAAACCCCTAGCGACAATCCCAAGCATATAGAAGATGCCTCTAATACCTTATTTACTGATGCTATCCAATCTCCAGCTAACTCCCTACCTCCTGCCTACACAAACTTACGGCCCAACACTAATACCTTAGCTCTTGCATTCCATTTACAACCAGTTCCTACATCCCTCATCTGCTCCCTTCTTCAAAAACTCAAGCCATGCACTCCTTCTGCTGATGGTCTCCCAGCAGAATGTCTGCAATTAGCAACAAAGGTTCTAGCCTATCCAATCTCTATCCTAATAAACAGAACCATTAAGGAAGGAACTATACCATCCCTCTGGAAAACCTCCCATATTATCCCACTTCACAAAGGCAGCAACTCAACTGAACTGTCAAACTTTCGTCCAATAGCCTTACTTTCTCCTTTAGCAAAAATCATGGAAAAATGTATCCATCGTCAACTTCTTGATCACCTACTCCAAAACAACTTACTTGCTGACTGCCAGCATGGGTTTAGGCCATTCCTTTTTTTAAATATACTTGAATCCTTCTCACTAGACACACAGGCATTACAATTTTTCAAGTCCTATCTAGACAATAGGCAGCAGGCAGTGCTCTGGGACAATATTCTTTCCAAGCATCTCCCTATTTCCCTTGGTGTCCCTCAAGGCTCTATTCTAGGCCCTCTTCTATTCTTAATTTTCATCAATGATCTTATTACAGCAATTCCTCAAGCGACCTGCATACAATATGCTGATGATTCTACTTTATTATGTTCTGCCACTGCATCAACTGAACTTGAATCCCTCACACAAAGTGTGTTTAATATTGTTGAAAACTGGTTCCAATGTCGCTACCTTCTCCTGAATCCCAAAAAAACTAAATTACTGCTCTTTACTCCTACACAAAAATCTTCCACAATAGAATTCACAGTTGCATCTAATAATGGCACCATCATATCACTTGACCCAACAACTAAACTCTTAGGAATAACCATTGACCACAACCTTAACTTTGACACACACATTAACACCACCATAAAAGCAGTTAACTGAAAATTTGGCACTCTTTACAAAATTAAACCCTTCCTTACTCCTCTAGCCAGAACTACTATTGCCCAAACCCATCTTATTTCCACCCTCCTCTATGCCTCACCCATCTATACTAATCTATCCAAAAATAACCTCAACAAACTGGCAACTGCCTACAACAGCATTGCCAGATTTGCCACTAGCTCCCCTTTTAGAACCCACCATTGTCATAACCTTAAACAGCTACGATGGCTGGAGCTACCCAATCAACTTCTATTACATCAACTTACTATCACCCACAACTCCTTCTATCATCCTAGTAATACCCAACTCTCACTAGCCTTATCATTCCCTACAAAAATCTTACTACTGTGCGCTCAGCAAACAAGCTACTGGTAGCTATGCCAAATCCAATAATAAGTCAGGAGATTCACTGTTCTCAAATACAGTGGGGAAAGCCTGGAACCTTCTTCCTCCTGAACTTACATCCCTCACTTCGACACAACTCTTCAAAAAGCGACTCAAAGAATACCTTAAAACTCACTGGCTATGCCCATGTACTTATCCAGACTAATAATTCACTGCCTCCTTTTGTCCACAGTACTCTCTTCTCACATCTATAGCCTCAATGATAATGATCTGTAAGTGACCTAAAGTTTGTTTGCTTTTTTCTTATTCCTTCTAATGCACCTCTGCAGATCACAAACTTCCTTTGCAAGATTACTACTGTTAGAATCATGTCTTTTGTTTGTATATGTAAGTAAAATGATTACCATACTCCTATGTAAAATTGCCTTTTTGCCTAAAATTTGAGTGTACTCATTTTAATATTATCTGTTTAGCGGAGCTTATCTCCCCGGGCCTCTACTGAAAATGGACATACATCCAGTTAGACTAGCCCGGTCAGCAAATGTAAAATAAAATAAATAAAATAAAATAAAATAAATAAAACATAAGAAATGCATAAAAAAGTATAAAACAAAAATAAAAATGAAAGTGAACATGAACATAAATCAAAAAATAAATCAAAAACACACTCCCTATCTTGACCTAAGCCCTCTAGACTTCAAAAAGGGTTTAATAGGTACTTTATCATTGAGATCAGGGTATTGATCTCTCCTGAGCCTTATAATCCACTTCGCCTCTTGGCTCTCAGTGTAAGTCTTGATGTCCCCACCTCTAGGCTTAGGATTATAAGGCTCAGGGCAGATAAATACCCTGGTCTCAATGATAAAGTACCTACTAAACCCTTTTTGAAGTCTAGAGGGCTTAGGTTAAGATAGGGAGTGTGTTTTTTATTTGTTTTTGATTTATTTTTTGATTTATGTTCATGTTCACTTTCATTTTTTATTTTTGTTTTATACTTTTATATGAATTTCATATTTTTTATAATAATTTTAAGTGGAGGTTTGCTGCTAATTTTACATGTCTTTATACATAGGATGCATATTTAGAAGTCTGTTGCTTTATGAATGGGTTAATTTGTGTTTCCCGCCATTGCTGGTATATAAAACTTTTGTATTTTAGAAATGGTTATGGTCTGATGAAGCCCTTTTGGGTGAAAGTGCTTACCTCTGTTATTGGAATAACTCGATTTTATTTTTGCGACTTGAATGTGCTTTGTATTTCACACCCAGATGTGTATATGTGTTCTGCTGAATAACGCTTGCTCACATGTGGATTGATGTGCATTTCTAAGTTAACACATCATTAGCAGCCTAGTGCACCCCTTTAAATTACTCAGGCAACTGTCACCAGCCCAGCTTTAACATCTAAGCCATTACTAGGTATGAAGTTTCACTCACCTACACCACACGATGTTAACAATAACTTTCCCACCTCTATGAACCACTTCTGTATTAGTGCACCTGTCCCATGCTGGACCTGTCCATGGTGATTTCCATGTCTTGGTATTAGTATGCAGTGTGATTATCAGTGACCCAGTGATGTATTTCTACTTCTGTTATGGTCACCCCCAGTAATGATGCTCTGCAGCAGTTGCTGTCTTACTTGGACCTGTGTGGCCTTATTCATTTTAAACTTTTCAGGGCTATACATCTGTGTAATGGTAGGGCTTGCAGAAGTTCATCTATCTCTTAGCTGTTGAACTTTTTCAGCCATTATCATTTTAATCAGCACATGACAAAATGTGCACATCTGAGGGCTACACATGTAGGCTAGATGCATATTAGTCTTACTTGCAAATCTGCATGTCCCAGCACCATCTCCCATTTCTTGGCCACATGCCTGTCTGCTAATATGCTATGACCATTCCCACCATATGCTATACTAAAAGCAGCAATGAACATTTTACAACTGACAACTATTTTGCAGTATTGTGCTGATGGCCACTGATGCCGTGATATAACCTAAGTAAAGGAGGCATTGCTTCCTACATTCTCCTACAGTGTGAGCCACCACAACTGCATATTAATCTTTCATGCCCCTGTGCTATGGTACCTTAGCCAGTCTGGTGGTTATTACCTGCCTCTGCTGCTTCAGTGCTATGTAGATGCCTAGTCCATGTGTAAGGTACATTATCTCTTGTCTTAACTTCTTTCAATATGCCTACATCACACTGCAAACTATTTTCCAGTTAATTCTTATTCTTGATTTTTTCATGTTAACACAGTCTCCTGCAAAATGGCACCCTGCTTTTTATCATGCAATAGTGGGTCTCAGAACATAGCAATTATGATATTTGGTAACTTAGCCTGATAATCTCTGAACTGCTGCTCTAAAATGTTGTGCCATCACTCATAGTCAGCGCTACCAAGCTTGTCCCTGCCCATTCCAGGAAGAAGTCCATTATGATAGTTCCTTATATATGACTGATGCCTGGCAATATCTTGCCATCCTAATGAGTGATGACTCTTGCATAGCCTCCTTTGGTAAGCAAAGCAGTGCAGACATCTATATAATGACCTTTGTTAGTACCCCTTGAACTGCTCCACCAGTGGGAGGTAGAGGTTAAAGAAAGTGAGCCATCATTTTACTGTAAACATACTATGCATTTTTGCAATTAATTTTCTGGTTATCTGTTGCTATCAATGTATTGTGTTGCAGTGGTCATCTGTACTGAATAGCCTATATTTTCTTTACAGCAGTTGATGAGATCACCTCCAGAAGAGGCCAAAATAAGGAGGTCTGATAGGCTCAGCAGATGATGGGCTATGCATAGTACGTATAGTAATGTCTTGTGCTACTGGAATCCAAACTGTCATGTAATTGCATACTAATTTATTGTATTTTGTTCTCTTTCTGTTTTTGTATCCACTTCCTACAGATTCAGTTTTGCCACAAGATGGAGAGTCAAGGGATGCCAATTGGGCCTACTCAAACCAGCATTCCTGCTGCTGGGTCACCATTGACCACCAGGTGTTCTGTACAGCAGGGAGCTGGAGGTTTTCCTACTGAAGTTGACCTGGAGGGCTTTACTGTCACCTTTGTGGCCAACGTTTATGTGACAGTGAATGTTCCTCATCTTAAAGTGACCCTGAGAATTTTCCTGGAGTCTATTAACATCAGTTGTGGTGATGGTTGCCCCTAAGGAGCTTTGGCAGCTAAGCTTCAGCACTAGGACCCTACAGTACTTCATGATCTGGCTGATAGAGTTGCATGATCAGCCAGCCGCAACCATTGGGCTACCAGACATAGGGCATGACTGATGACAGCCATGGAGGTGACTGAGAGCTGGATGAGTTTAATGGTTCACTGAGACAGGTGTTTTGTACCACTCCATGTCCTCTGTCAAGGATTTTACCATCTTTCTATGTCATTCCCCAACTCTCCATACACTTTTTGAAATCTTCTCTTCTTCAGCATCAGTTGTCCTCCCTCTGATTTGTCTGTATTTCTCCACTCTTCCCCAGTTTTAGTGTCCATACCACCCTGTCCCGGTCTGAAATTTATGTTTTTTTTTTATTTTGCTCCAGCTAGCTTCCCGACAACCTCACTCTATCCCACACATGTTCTTTGGTGCAATCCTCACCTACCCTTCTTCCCTTCTTTTTCAAAAGACAAAATGGAAACCTAACCCCCCCAAAAAAAGTATATATATATATATATATATATATATATATATATATATATATATATATATATATATATATATATATATATATATATATATATATATATATATATATATATATATACCCACATTTATACTGCACATGGTTGACAGTTGTATGATAAAGGATGATCCCAGGGGAAGAGGAACATGCCCCTTCACCAAGGATTGTGCAATTCTTGGAATTAGTATATATAAGTAGGAGGGGGTGTAAAGGGTGCAGTTCCTAGATGGAGGATGCATTGGGCTTGCCCCCACTGCAAACAAACATTTTTGTTTTCTTAGCATGTTCTGAGGAGTAACTTTGATGAATGTGCAGATGGATGTTTTTATTCCTGTTTTGATGTTTTTGGGTCTATTTTAAGCACGTCGACCTAATGTTGATTTAATGAATGTCATTAGGCCCATACACACACACACACACACACACACACACACACACACACACACACACACACACACACACAACACACACACACACACACACACACACACACACACACACACACACACACACACACACACACATATATATATATATGTATATATTTATAAAATGGCATCCTCCACCTACCTTTTTTGAAGTGACTCTCGTGTACGCTCTTCTGCTTGCACCTAACCCATTTCTGCCTTTTGCTTTCCCCTTATCCCCTCTTATGTAGGAGACTAAAATGACAATTGATTATCCACACCATATGTGGCCAGCTCACAATGCTTATGTTGCAGCTATGTGGCATTTTGTTATAGATTTGAACATGCATATTCACTAGCACGTTACCATCTTATTTTAAGCCTGGTCTCATGAACAGCAGTACTATGGCCATTTCACTACCATTCAGCAATATGACTGCTGCCTGTAGCCTGGCTGTTTTAATTTATCCCGAAACCCTTTTCCTGTGAGGCAGTGTCATTCAGCATATGAAAATGATAAAACTTCTGCATTCAATCCAGGACCAAAGCCACTGATAGTTGCTGTTTGTCAGATTATTTCTTATCTCCCTTTCTCCTATATATGTACATATATGGATTCACTTTAGAAGACTGAAAGCCATAACACTGAATTTCAAAACATTGAGACCAAAATCTTGAAAATTCAAAACACTGAAAACTCAAAACATTGAATCTCATAACACTGAAATAACATATGAAAGCAACATGTTCTATATTCCAGCACAGCTACATACTAAACAAATAAAAAACAAACCATATTACACTTCTGCAAATATAAGCTGCACCTCCCACGCCCCCTGTTACTTAAATATATCAACTCCGAGATCACACTACACTACACTAAGATGAGTTATGTTGTAGTATAACAAGTAAGAAGGGAACATGACTGAGGTTACCTATGAAACTCTGGTAAGTATCAGAGAGATATATAGTAATGTGTAATGTTTTAACAGTGAATTAGTGTTTCTAAGAGAAGGTTGAGGATAGTTTTTTTACAATTTAGACATACAGTCATGAAGCACAGTATGGTATGTTTGCCATTTTGTCCTGTGTACTGTGATCTCGGAGTTGATATATTTAAGTAGCAGGGGGTTCATAGTTTCATAGGTAGGTACTAGGCTATTGGCCCTAGGGCCTATATAAGCCTAGCCAAAAATGTACCCTGGCTTTTGCCACCCAAGAAAATGATTTTCCTGTGCCCCTGTTGAGCAGAGCCACAGAAGTGGTCCCTGGGGTGAATTTCCTATGGGGGCACAGCTCCCACATGTGGTTGATCCGCTGCTTATAGTTAGAGAAGTGTAATATGGTTTGTTTTTTTATTTGTTTCTGTATATAGTTGTGCTGGCATATATTAAATGTTGATTTCCTATGTATTTTCAATGTTATGGGATTTAATGTTTTGAATTTTCAAGATTTTGGACTCAGTGTATTGAATTTCAATGTTATGGGCTTTCAATCTTCTAAAGTGAATCCATATGTGTGTGTGTGTGTGTGTGTGTGTGTGTGTGTGTGTGTGTGTATAAAATATAGTACCTGCATGATTTCGTTCCTTAGTTCTTCATAGGTGAGCATAATTACTGATAACAGTAAGAACAGTAAGCTCATCTTCTCAATGATTCCCACAAGCATTTCTGTCAGGGTGTCTGAAAGAACACCAGAAGCTTTATGCAAAATTATATATAGTTCTCCTGATGCATATTCGGAAATGGCCTCCAATGAAAATACACAGGTATGAGTTGTGTTCACATCAACAGCTTTAATGTAGGGCTCAAAATAAAGGTAATCACTTGTCATTCATCCTGATAAGGTAGCACCCGCTCTTAATATAATATGCCTGATATCCTTCACTGCCTTTCTTTGTTATACAAATAAATATACATGGTTTCAGACTCTGGTCCTATTACTGTTTCAGAATGTCATGTAGACACTACATACAAAAGACAATAAATAATTCATTTCTGATAAAGATTATTATTTAGCAGTTGGACTGAAACATATTCAGTCCCACGAGTTTTCCAAAAGAGTTATTTTTACATGAGATATATGATTTCTTGTGAGTTTACAATATCTGTAGCATTCCTAATGCTTACAATTATTACATGGCTTGAAAATTGTGTGCATATTGTTTCATTGTTTATTAATTTGATTGACTTATTTATTGTTTATTAATTTAGGCTAAAAAGAAAACCCACTGGAACCACCACGACTGGTTAAAACTTTATTTAACACACAGATGTGTGTTAAATAAAGTTTTAACCGGTCGTGGTGGCTCCAGTGGGTTTTCTTTTTATCCTGTATGATATATTTTACCACTGTGGACTTTTACTTCTTCCTTGGCTGCTTTGGATTTTTATTGCTGTTGTTTATTAATTTGATTGACTTACTTCTGGATTCAATAAAATCCATGTAGTCACTGTGTAGAGCCTATAAGGTCTTTATCTTTGTACATGGCCACGGTTCATCCCAGGCCGCATGCCATACATATTAATTAAGATGCATTGCTGAGGGAGATCAGAAGTACATGGATATTGAATCCATGCAAGTAGCAGTGTAGAGGCTGTCCCGTATTTGTGAACTGTTCAGAAAATGGTCTGGACAAGTAGTAAGTACAGGACAGCATTTTTTTTTTAATTTTTTAAAGTTTAATGTAGTTTTGTGCAGCACAGCACAGTGCTAAGCGATGCTGAGCTGTGCTTATACATGTGCACACCTGACATTTGTTATATGTCTAAAAATAGAAACCGGATGTAATTGTTTTGGTTCTGCTGTGCTTAGCTACGTGCAACCCCACGCAGCTTCACTGTGCACCACTAAGAGAGGTCATGGTAGTATATGTGAAGCTATATTGTTTCCCCTGCAATATCCAAGTGGCTAGACAGGTTGAGTGATGAGGTATAGTGTAGTAGGTTTCAGGTTCAAGTACTGATATGCTTTATAATTTTTGTTTTGAGAATGAGTCAGCTGACTGAAACATCAGTGTAATGTAAACTAAAAGATAGTTATATTTAGTAAAGCTGCACGATGCTCAGCCTCACTTTAAAGGTTTCTGTGGGTTTTCCCAGTGCTCAGCTCTGCTGAACCATGGTAAATGATCCACCCCATTTGCGCAGTGTGCAGCTTCACTTACATTCACTGAAAAGGGTCTGTGTGAGTTTGCACAAAGTTAAGAGATGGGCAGATTTTTTGAAAGTTGCAGTATAACATGTAAATGTGGGAATGCATCCCATATAAAGGCCAATAGGCATGAATTTTACACCAATCACTGGAGTTGTCACTTGGCTGCTGATATGCCTGATGGTGTTGGTGAGGGAGCGTGCTGGGGTGTGCAGGAGTCCAGGCTGTTTGTTGGACTCCTAGTGTGTAACTATGAACCCCAGCTTCTGCAGGGCAATTACCAGGGCTCAGAATGTATGTCTGAGGCCAGGGATAGGCTGGCTAGGGACCTTACCAGTGCTACTGGTATCCCCCACAGTGGTGAGCAGTGTCATCACCACTATGACGACCTGAAGAAAAGGAAGAGGGGAACTTGGGTCCAAGACGCATGGGCCAGGCACACCCAACAGATATGTAAGCATGTTTCCCAGTGATTTATAAGTATACAAACTGAATATGTGCAGATGAGTGAACTCACAATGTGCAGTCTCATGCAGGGTGTCTGGCCAGGATGAGGCGTGAGTGCAATGAGTAGGAAATAGGCAAAGCAATAACCTAATGCATAATGTGCTGTCAAGATTAAAAAGTATTTACAGAGTCTGCGGTCCTAACAGTCAGTTATAACATACTTTGGAACTGTAATATGTTTAGTAATGTGTCAGTGCCTACCTGAAATGGTAAACCAAGTTAAGTCAAGTAACCATGCATTATTGTGTAGTATAGCTTACAAACATCAGTTGAGGTTGTGGTCTACCGAGATGAACAGTCACTGTTCTGCTATGCGAGAAATATTCTGTAGATTGCACTCAGTTAATGACAAGGGTAAATGGGTTATTTCTTACAGGTCTGACTTAAAGCAACAGTAATAAACAGATTATAAAGGTTGATGGTGCTGTGATATGTACTGCCTCAAAATAAGAAGTGCACACTAGTCTTGTAGTCACTGCATGTGTGTTCTAATGTCACACCAGTCAACCCTACAAAGGAAATTAATGAAGACTGCTGGAAAAAAATTGTCTGATAAATGTAGTGCAATCCCTACAGAAAGTTGCAAGTCTGTTTGTGCCATATATTGCTGTGCATTCCACCCACTCAAAGAACAAGGTGTACGGGTAAGATAGCTGACATCATGGCCAGATATGCATGAGTATAAATGCCAGATTTTAAGGTACATTAACAATAAAAGTTTAAAGCAGGATTGTGTATTGAGAAGTAATCTGTTCAAATAGATGTGCAGTACAGCTGTATTCACTGCATGTGTGTTCCAGTCTGAAACCAGGGAAATGTAAAATGGAAATGAATAAAGACTGCAGAAAATATTGTCTGATAAATATAATGAAATACCCACAGTAAGCTTCAAGTCTCTGTTATGGCCATTTCTAGTCAAATAATGCTGTTTATTTCTCCCACTCCAAGAACAAGGTATATGGCTAAGATACCTCAAGTTCTGGGCAGATATCCATTTGTATAAGTGCCAGATTTTCAGGAGCAGTATCAGTAAAGTATAAAACAGGATTATGCCTTGATAAATTCTCTTTTCCAATAAGTGTGAAGTATTTCTGCATGCACTGCCATGCCTTTCATAATCTGACAGTCGTCATATTTTAAATTTAGTGCACATGTTTCCTTGAGTCACAGCTTCTGGGTTCTAATCCCATGGCAGCCAACTAAGAAATCACAGGCTGTCTGTTTCATTTAGTGCACATGAGCATACCTCTCAACTGTCATGATTTTTTGGAATGTAATGACTAATGCCCCATATGTCTGATCATTTATTAGCAGATATATGACATTACCTGGAATGCAATTTATTGGCAAATCCATTTACAGAACACATTGGTAGTATTGTATGAGCACACTATGTAAAACAGTTCCCTGTAGTTGTGTACCTGCATTTGTTGGTGCTTGGCCCATATTTTCCCATGCTAACAGGATGAGGGCTATGTAACATCATCTATACAAGAATTGGAGTCAGTGTACACACAAGTGGCACTGCACACTTATAAAAGTATGCATTAGTAGTCTGTATAGTAATATCAACTGCAAGGTCACTAATGCTATGTTTTTCTCTCTCATCCCACCCCCTTATCTTCTCTAATTTATTATTATGAAATGTATTATTTTATTACTGTTATTTGTCATTATAGTTTGATATTAACATGATCTGTTGAACTAACGTTGCCCTTATGGGTTCTGTCAAACTGGTTTGCTGTTAACATACTTACTGTTATGTTATTTATTGTTGTGTTCCTCATAATATTCCTTAATATGTATTTTGCTTAATCAATATTATCTTTCATTATGTTAATACTAACATTGGTTTACTTATTACTTATCTTATCTTATGTTTATATCTAATTTACGACAGTGCGATAAGGTAGGCCAGTTCCACGTGGTCCACCTACCTTGCCTCCACCAGCCATGGCACCGGGGCCCAGCACATCTGGGTCACAGCCTGGTGGTACCCCCTCTGCTGACCCTGCACTACCTGTGGTGTCAGGTAGTTCCTCCCCACAGGCTGGGGCTGGGCCCCGTCTGGGAGCAGAGGTGGAGGGGATGATTTTGTCACCCATCAAGAACTGCCAGGTATGGAGTGCAGGGTGGTTGTACAAACTTTCAGTGCACACCTGCACCAGATGGAGGACATGCTCACCATCTTTGTGGGGCAATCTCACCCTGCACACCAGCCTACACCTCTGTCACCCCAGGGGCAGTGAAGGAGCAGTGCTGACAGTCTCATGGGTGAGGACTTGAGTCACACTGCTACTGTATGGATGCTCCTGTGACGGCAATGCCGTAGCACCCTCCCCGTCCAAGGTGTTCACCCCCCTCTTGTGTCACACACCAATCCTGTTCTTCTGTCTTGTCTGTCTGTAAACACTTCCTCACCTTCCCAACTTACCTCCTCTACACCTATGTCCCTGCCCTAACATTCCACTCTCACCTTAAAAACAAAAACTGGACAGCTGTCCCATAAAAAAGTTTCATCCCATACATAACTCTCCATTTTGCACACGTGACCACTGGACACACTTAATTTGATCCAATTAGCTTGACAATGCAGTTAGGTTAGTGTCACCCTTCTCTGGGGGTGACAGTCCAAATTCAGCTAAATATTCTGTCACAGTGCACAGTTGCTGATGAAGAAATGAATAGCTATGGTTCTTTCCTGCACCCATCCTACACACCACTACTTGTTTTTCACTATGTTTCCCCCTGCTTGCACCCCTTTTCACCAATGTTCTTTCTCCCCATTTTTCTTGTCTTTAAAGTTTTTTTGCACAACATGGCATAGAATGCCGCATCACTTAGCTATACTAAATAGCGCTACATTGATATATGCTTTTGTAAAAATATCAATCACATTCTAAATGTGCACCTGTGTCCTACTTTGGGCACAGGACCATCGCACCTGCACGACAGCGGCTCAACCCGCCAAGCCAAACAGCTGCTAATTAACACAGGTGTTTAAATCGAAACAGTAATACTGAAGTTTTCATCATTAAGTGTGTTTAAGTGATGTTGCGCATCATGGCACACTGCACAAACCAGCTCAAAGAAATATAGAAAAATATTACTGTAATCACTCTAAAGCCATGCACACAACAATGAACATAAGTAAGCTATATAATAGCAGGCAACCATGCAAGTATATATACAACATGTAACAATACACTTGCTAAAACATTAATATAAAAATAGGATTTTATCTGGGAATCTAATAGAGAAATACAGCATTCTAAAGCCATAAAATCTAGACAAATCCATAAATAAAGATGGGACAAAGGCCCAAAGAAAGGGAAAATAACAGGTATTGATTTATCATGAATGTTTTGAAGTACATAGAAGTCTGAAACTCAAATGTCTGTCATTATTTTCTGTCTTCAGTCTTTAATGTTTAATGTTTAATACTAATCTGCCAGAAAACTACAATGTAATGAAAAACAGACATAAAGTATGAGGGCAAAATATGGACATTCTGTAAATATCTGTACAGATGAGAGCTATGCATGTAAGTGCAGTGTGTAACAGCAGATAACTGTGGAATGGTATCTACAACATGTAGAAATACACTTGCAATTTTAGTGACACTGCAGCTCAGTCTGTAAAATGCATTGTAAGCAACAGTTTTTGGTACACATGGTCCTGGGTTCAACTACAGTTGCCTCTACTAATGAAAATACATGTATGTGGACATCAGCATTATATATTGTCATGTGCGCATCTGTCTTATCACTTGACACCTGTTCAATTGCATGACATAATGGTTAATCCACCCCTTTACCTTTCTCTAGGACACACCAACCATTTTGCCTTTGATTGTGGTACTGCTACTGTTGGCTAGCATACTTACCATAAACCCATGCCATAATCTGCAGTAGAATGAGTGACCTCAATCTGGCTCTGCCTCTACAACAAGGATGACATAGCTCCCACCCTTAATCTTAACTTGTAATCCTCCAAAGTGTTTACACTCTCTGCCTATCTCCAACATCTGCTTCAGCAAGTAGCACACACATCTGTATGTAAAACGTAGCTGCTACAGATGTAGTCTCTGTGATGACGTATCTTTACCCTAGTAATTTCCAGCACAACATATGAGAAGGAGGTTCTAATCTACATGGAGGCATTATATCTTGTTCAGTGGTTGCATGTCATTGGCTGATTATACTTCAAATCAGCTGTGTTGGCTGCAGTTAGCAGCTCAGAAGCACAGATTGGTTAAGAACTAATCACCTGGTAATGACAACCATATTAAAAAAGACATACAGCTAGCTAGAGAACCATTCTGTGTGAGAGTTTCTTCACACAGTAAATGTGTTGCCACAACCTTTATATATCTATATGTCAAACTATCAAATCCATCAATAAAAAACTAGGGTCACTTTACAGAATAAAAGCCTTCCTAACCCCTCCAGCTAAAATTGCCATAGCTCGCTCACACCTTCTTTCAACCCTTCTGTATGCATCCCCTCTACTCTCGAATTTAAACAAGACTGTCCTTAACAAACTCTTAATTTGCTACAACCACATTGTCAGGTCTGCCACTGGGCTGCCTTTTAGGAACTTTATTGTATTCATTGATAAAGGCTGAATAGCCGAAACCGGTCTGGATTTGAAGGAATTGTAAATAAATAATCATTATTTCTTCATTACTGCGTGTTCACTATCGTTTTTTGCTGGCCGTTGGTGGTTTACATTGTTGGCTTGACCCTGCATGCCATCCGTGTGGAGCGTATGGTTGTTTGCTGCCTTTTGGACACATCATTGCATCAATCTAAATCAGCTTGGGTGGCTTGAACTACCCAGCCTAATCCAGTACAACCAACTGATTATGGCCTATAAAATCCTCTATAATCCGGACAATACTCCTGCACTTAAAAATATTATCACCCCCTATAACAATCCTAGAGCACTTCGATCCTCTAACAAACTACTAATTCAGACTAGCAAAATTAATAACACAGCCTGTGACTCTCTCTTTGCAAACTCTGTAAGTAGACCCTGGTACTCTCTTCCAGCTGATATTACCTTACTTTCTACCTTAGGTCAATTTAAAACTAGACTCAAACAACATTTGGCACTTAACTGGTTATATCAATGTATAAAGCCTGGCTAACTCTCTCTAGAATGTGTAAAAATCTGTTAACCAGTTTACTGTGTAATTTAATTTAATCCTGACTTACGCTTGGGATTAACTCTAACCTGTGGAACTGGTTTAACTTGCTTACTTATGTAATCACTGTAAATAGTCTGTTTGTAATATGTAATGCTCGTATTATGTAATGCTGTATCTGCTCACCCTTGGAGCTTTTCTCCCCGGGCCTCCACTGAAAATGGGCATGCATCCAGTCGGACTATCCCGGTCAACAAATGTAAAATAAAAATAAATAAAATAAATATGCACATATCAACAAATGAGTATTGTACTCCATCAGGTATATAAAGCTTTTGTGTACAACATGATACATATGTGTGAATATACTTAGGGGGAATGGAGATTATAGCATAAGCCTTTCTGAGAACTGCAATGATTACATGTCATTGATCTCCATATTTGTTACACCTACAGAGGAAGTACAGTACAAGAAGGGTGGACTGTTGTTTGTCAATGTAGCACACTAGTGTCTTAGGAATGTGCCTTTATACTGGCTGAAACAACACACTGCTATTTTTTGGCACTGTTGTTTTGACATATTATCAGGAGGGTTACCCCTAGGGGCCACACTTCAATGGACTACTGTGTTGGGTGTCTAATCATACAGCAGTATCTGTCATGGCACAAACAGGAATAGCTGACTATTGCTAGTATCTTAGTTGCATCTACACTCTTAGCATGTTTGCACACTGTGGAATATGAGATGTGTGTTCAAGCAGTGGACACTGCCAGCCATTCTATTGTTGCTGTATCTCTACAAAGTGTATTCCTACATATGTAATCCTGACATGTGTTCCCATTTTGTTCTCTTTCAGGAAAAATGTATGCAAGACACCGGGGCCCTTTTATGGATGCCAAGAATGATATAATACCAGAAGGCCTCCATCAACACCATGAACTCCTAATGTCTAGGGGGATGAAAAACAGGGAACAGTGGGCAGCTGCTGGCCTGGTATGTGAAATCAATTCCATCGATCAGCAGAGCAGGACATATGAGCAGGTTCGACACCATGCTACTGACATGATAAATGTGGCACACAGAAGGGTAGCAGATGTGGCCACATTTATCATGTCAGTAGCATGGTGTTATGTGTGGAGAACCTGCAGTGAAACAAACACTGTCAGCCACTGACGAATTCCTGGTGAACTTAGGAAGACATGACAGCTCCCAAGAATCCATCACACTGTATATCGTGGATGTGAGTACCACAGTTTCCACATCAGAGGAGCATCCAGGTAGGCTTAGTTTGATCAACAGTGGAATACTGTAGCATTTAGTGTGTCAGGGTTTACATAGTTTTATGTGGCTGTCAGGTATTTGTTTCTGGGGTGGGGGGTGTAACTCAGATTTTGACCAACATAGCAATTAACATAGTAGCTAGTATAAATGTGAGATGTATGGATGCATTCCTCTGTTATAGTGTAACATGCGGTGGCATTTAAATTGCCTCCCCCTCAACTTTTCACAGTTCCTTCAGGAATCGGATAAGGCCGTGGTCCTGCTACTGTTAAACACAACACCGTTTGGTTACAGATGTAGATTTATTGCAATATCTTCTCTAACGTATCATCCCAGGCCTGCTGGCTGGAGTGATGTACTGTCAGCATGATTGCCACCTGCACAGATACTTTCTGACTGTATACACTTTAAAGCCATACCTATGCCTTGTAGGTGTGACCACACTGATAAAATGTTTCAGTACTGTTAGGACATTACAGACTGCCATATGTGTCAACTCTGCAGAGTGCTGACATATGTCAACAGTGTACCTTATTGTTGCTGATGAGATTGCTGTTTAAAAAGCTTTTATTTACAAGTAACTACAGAAGTTTGTTGGAAAATAATGTCCTCGTGTCCTACTAGATGAGGTTGGGGGTTAAATTGGTTTGTAATCAAGACAACAGTGTATACAGCTTAACATATATTGTAACATAGAACTACAGAGCATAATAGTGCAGGTATTAATGTACTGTTTTTCCCTTTTTTATCAGAGGTGACCAGGGGGATTGGTCTCTGTCCCATTCACAACCTGATGCTAATGGCTCTTGTAACTCTGATGATGATGGTGGCCAAAGTGAGGCACAGGTGGTGGTTGCAGGGGCTGAATCTGTTCCAGAGGTTTACATCCCTCTTCCACCCTCATTATCCCCATACAAAGTCAGTATGCCTACACTTACCCAGTCCCCAGGGGCCACAGATATTGGACAGTCAGAGGGTGGGGTCATTGAACAGGAAAGTGTAGCAACTATGGCTGCAGTGAGTGCCAATATTCACCATAGCTGTTCCACAAAGGTGAATCAATAGGGGTGCAACGTATGTTTCAGTTGTTCATGGAGGCACAGGCATGTTCCAAAAGGAATTCCAGATGAAGCCTCAGGGTTATGGATGCAGCACAGTCTGAACTCTGTGACTGCCTCCACCATGTTGCTGATACCCTGGATCAGTTGACTGATGCAGTGGAAAGATGGTGGTCTCAGACTGATGGCGCACTATCTACCTTGGGACACACATTGTCTGTGTTGGAACGTCTGGTTGGAGTTGAGTGTCAGACCCATGGACATAGGTCAGCAACTACATCAGATGAGAGTCCACATGGCCATGCACAATCACGTTCCCATAGTGACAGTACATCCAGCACTCCAACGTTTAGTGTTCTGTCCATACCAAGACATGACAGGTCCTGGCTGTTCCTGTGGAGGACACTTTCCCAGAAGACTGCAATTACCGTGAGGTATTAGCACAGCTTCTGACCTTGGGCATTGACGTGCCAATGTGACTCCTGGCAGAGCCAGTTCCCATGTTTGGGGGCAGAGATGGTGAACTATCAGCTCTATCATGCACAATTCGAAGCTGTCCAACATACACACATGTAGAGCTAGCACTGCAGTTGTCTGTGTTCATGCACACACTCCCACACCAGTTTCACAATCAGGTCAGCTACAGACACACATAGGACATTTCCTTGGCCCATCTTGCCTGCTTCCCTTCCTGACTCACATGCATGCTTTTAACCTATTTGGTCACCCAAGGCCTCCTTCACCCCCACACAACACCCTGTGCAAGTGATGATATACCTGTGCCACATCCCTGTCATCCTCATCATTGATGCAGGGAAATGGAGCTATGTGTCTGATGCACAGGTTGACTGTATAAATTACAATGCATTTGTGTAACTCACTGTTGCCTTTGACATGTCACATGTACTGCTCACTGACAGATACTGTATGCTGACATATGTAATGAGTATACCACATCACATTGTGTACATTGAATTGCATGATGTCATAATGGCTGTTTACTAATGCAATGAAAGGTGTTTCATGGACCTGTTTATGTTTCAGTTTCAGGATTCTGTGTGAGACACCTATGGATACACAGTGACAATAAACCCATAAACATCATCACAGGACAGGATGGAATGTCAACACTGAAGAAACATGTCTTCAGAAAGGTACATCACTATATGTCAATGGCTCCATAGATTCATATGTGTATAACAGGCTAAGAAGGACAATGGCTTCATTTAGCCTACTCAAGCATCCCTAATCTCTGACAGGGTCTGATACCCTTTATAAGTTTCAGCATGTTTTCAGAAGCTGACACATCTACAAGCTGTAGTGATGGAGATGAACCATCTACAATTTTCCTATGTCCATTACACACATTTGTCTTACAACACAAATCCAAAAAGAGCTCAGTGGGCTAATGGAGAGGCAAAAACACCAACGTTATAAAGACTGCACGATTTATTACCATCCACAAAACAAATACACATTTGTCTTACACCGGTTATGATTGTCTTGTTCCATATCCCATTGTGTAACCTGCACATGATGTGCATTACATTAGAAGTGTGCTGCACATGCATGGGGAGCCTGTTACATATAGGGTGTAGTGTGTGGGTCACATACCTGTCTATCCAGCATGTACTATTTATACCACAGTGAAGGAGTAGATTTGTAAAACAGCTAATACATGTGTTAGTCCTGTCTTGGATATACAGGAGAAACACAGTGGGGTCTCACATCTCCCTGTATGGCAGTCATACACCTCCCCACCAAAGCATGTAGGAGACAGACTACACATTCATGGCCTTGGCACGATCTGCATAGGAAATGCTATCTACACTATGTATTGGTTTACCATGGAACCTCTGTGGGTCTTAAAGTTGTCAGATATGCCTTTGTAGTGAAATAGCAAAGGTGCCATTGCACTCAATGATAGCTGTTATGAGGGTCAAATACAGTATAACAATGACAGTCTGGGATTTACATGCCATTCCTTTTTCTATAGGTTGTACAAAACTGAATTAATCCCCACATCTTAATGACCAGTAACAGTCAAATGCTAGATCACTGTGTGTCCGTAAATCCCTGAGTAATGGCTCAGCTGTATGTGACAATACTGTATTTTCCAAGGGTGGATAACTTCCTAAAATATAGTATTGTGCATTCCTTGGATCATATATTCATAGGAGATTATTAGGCTAATGGCTCTGGAGCCCTTACAAGCCTAGCCAAGAGTTTATCCCCAAAGGAAACACCTCAATCAGCACCTGTCACTCCTGCCAATGAGGGACACAGGTGGAATCCCTGGGACAAATTTATGGTTGCTCATCTACTCATCAAGGTTGCACTTGAAGAGGGTCAGCACCGTACTTTGTTTGATGTGTATGGTGAGTCTATTCCAGAGACAGTGTAGACTTTGAGGACAAACCTGTCTCTCCAGCAGGTTTTGTTAATGTCACATATTAGATTTAAGCATTTCAACTGGGTACTACATGAGGAGTTAGACTTATGGATATGGAGCATCTCTAGTAGACCAGGGTCTGAGATTGCCTTGTAGGTGAGACACAGATCAACTCTGAGCAATCTGTATGATACAGGGTAGAGTAATAGTGATTTGAGCCTGTACACATAAGACAGGTATTAAAGGCCGTGGATTCTTTTTTTGAGGTATTTCTGTGGCCTTTCCGGTTGGTGCAGGTGTTTTGAAAGATATATACCAAACGGGGCATTATACTCAATTATTGGCCTAATGAGGAAGGAGTACAGAGAGGTAATAACCACCTTTTTTCTGGATGTAATCCCTTTACTTATGAGATGAACCAAGTGAAAGGCCATTCTGACCACTGTCACTACATGATGTTCAAATCTGAGATTGTTGTCAACTTATGTGCCCGGGTCTCTCACCACATGTTGTGCGCTTAGGGTGTTGCCGCTAATGTGGTAATCAGTAGAGGCTGTGTTTTTGCCGAATGGTATGATAATACATTTTTTTTGCATTTAACTTAAGGCCATGACTTTGGCACCAGTCATTTGTTGCTGTGAGACCCTCTTGAAATATGTTAACATCATTTGGAGAGATCAATGACAGCACCCAATTTACAGTTGTCCACAAACTTGGTTAGCCACAAGCCTTTTGTCTTTGCCTAGACCTCTGAGAAGTAGATGCCAAACAACAGGGGTACCAGGACAGATCCCTGGAGGATACCACTAGTGACTAGTCTGCTGTTGGAGATAGTGGCACCTATTTTGACCTTGTGGGTCCTATCAGTGAGCCAATTGGCAACCCACCTGATGAGACAGGGATTTACACCAAGTTCTGTTAGCTTTTTGATGATGCCCTAGTGGAGGATTGTGTCAAAGGCTTTGGCCAAGTCAAGATAAGTTGTATGTACTGACTTTCCCTCATCCAGTGCCTTAGTGACAGTCTCAAAAGAGTCAGCCAGATTCAACAGGCAAGATCTGCCCTTGACAAATCTGAACCGGGTGGGGTCATGTGCTTGGAGATTGCCTATGTCCTTGTTTTTGACGTCCATAATAATATGTTGTGTGACCTTACAGATCAGACTTGTCAAGCTAATTGGGCAGTAGATTTCAGGGTCAGTAGTGGCAACAGCTTTGTGCAAAGGGATGCCAATGGCAGTTCTCCACTTTTGAAGCTTGTACTTAGGCTATGGTTGAATAGGGTGCTCAATGGTGAGGCTAGGTCTTGCTGGAGATGTTGCAGAATATAGCCTGGGATACTATCTGGTCCCATGGAAGCTGTGTTATTTGCCTTGGATAGGGCCATTAACAATTAATCTATGGAAATGTGAGTTGAGGGGCAATTATCAGGGATGTTGAATAGTCCTTTGGGAGGCACAAGGGGGTGAAGTTTGCACTGAACCAAGTCTGCTAGCAGGTTGGCTAAGTCAACAGGATCAGTGTAAATGGTACCATTAAGAACTAATTCGGAACAAACCTGGGTTTTACCATGGAGGTTTCTGACATAACTGAAAAAGGCTTTATCGTTAACCTTTGTTTCAGAGGTTAGTTTTGATTCATAATTGGCTTTGGAGGTTTTCTCTAATGATCTAATTTGATTGCTGAGGCTTAACTAAAAACTGAGGGTTATGCTACTCAATGCCAGAAGTTTAAATATCAAAATGCATGCACTCAAAGCACTCCGCAGTATAGAGAACGTCGACATCTGTGCAGTAACTGACACCTGGTTCAAGTCTCCAGAGAGCACCCCAGCTACAACTCGTACCACATGTTTCGGCCACAGAACAAGGACCGAAACACAAAAGGAAGGGGTGTATCCATATTCATCAGGGATACCTACACCTCCAGGTTAGTGGCACAGCATGATACCTCTGAGATCATCCATGTGCAACTAACATCAGGCAAATCTGCAATGCAAACTGTGGCCTGCTACAGATCACCCTCCATGACCAAGAACCACCACTCCACCTTTCTGGAGACACTGGAAAACATGAAGGTCCTACCGAACACCCTGATATTGGGTGATTTCAATTACCCTACCATTATCTGGGAAAACTACTCGAGTACAAACTCCCAGGCCCAGTGCTTCCTGGAATTCATCAACTCAAATGCCCTGGATCAGCTGGTAAACTCCCCTACCAGAGGTGAAAACATATTGGACCTGGTCATCACAAACATGGGCGACAGGTGTTCCACACCGGAAGTCAACCCGTCACTGGTTAGATCAGACCATTAACTAATCACTCTGGATGTCCACACCCCACCACCACCCCCAACTAAGGAAACCACAGTATAAAACATTTCTAAAGCAAACTTCACCTTACTTAAGACAGTTTCACAGCCCCCACGCTAAAGGATAATGCTGCCCAAGATGCAGAAATCTTTACAAATGCACTCTATGAGCACCTACAAGGATGCATGGATCATGCCATCCCTAGCAAAACCAAGACTCACTTCTATAAGAGAACGAAACCAGTCTGGTGGACCCCTGCCATAAACAGGCTATACAACAGGAGGAAACTAGTTCAGAAACAAAGCAAATGCCAAGAAGGAAAGACATCCCTGATCAGTATCAGTAAGAAACTAAGGTCCCTCATAAAATCATCCAAGGCTAACTTCGAAAGAAAAATAGCCAAAGATTCAAAAGATAACCACAAAGCCTGCTTTAGCTATGTTAAGAATCTAATTGGCAACTTGCAGATATGCACTGAACTAGTGAAAAATAGCACAAAATATACTGAACCTACTGATATTGCCAACATCCTGGCAGATACATTCAGTGCAAAATTCACCCCCCTCTCATCCTCAAAAGGGCCCACAACAATACCGGAAAAGTGTAATGTCCCGGAGATCACAGACGCACAGGTGAAAATAGTCCTTTCAAAAGCCAAAAAACACAGCATCAATGGGGCTAGATGATGTCCCAGGCAGCATCTTGCATGAACTACAGAACAAGCTAACCCCCCACCTAAACACGCTGTTCAACCACAGCCTCTCCACAGGCTATGTGCCCATAGAATGGTGCACAGCAATGGTTATTCCACTCCACAAAAGAGGGGCCACAACTGACCCTTGTAACTATCGCCCCATAAGCCTGACTAGCCTGGTCTGCAAGGCTATGGAGCGCATCATCATGGAACTCATTAACAAAGACATTGGGAACCTCCGAACACTTGACCTGAACCAGTTCAGCTTTGTTAAGGGCAGATCATGCCTACTAAACCTGGTTGACTTCTTCAAGACAGTCACCAAGGCAATAGACGAGGGAAAGGTTGTTTACACAGCCTATCTTGACCTCGCCAAGGCTTTTGACACCATTCCCCACTCGGGTATTACTGAGAGACTCACCAGCCTGAACATAAACCCCTACTTCATGAGATGGGTTGCCAACTGGCTTACAGACAGAACTTACACGATAAGAATAGCGGGCTCCAGGTCTGACTCTAAACCAGTCACAAGTGGTGTCCCACAAGGCTCAGTGCTGGGACCCCTACTGTTTGGCATATACTTCTCAAAAGTACAGGCAAACACAGGAGGACTATAGCTAACCAAGTTTGGTGATGACTGCAAACTGGAAGCCATAATTGACTCTCTGGCTGACATGGACATCCTCAAAAAGGGCCTTACTGAGATGGGCACCTGGTGTCAAAGTCATGGCCTCAAGCTAAATGCCAAAAAATGCATAGTAATCCCATTTGGGAAAAACAAAACACCCATGAATTACCACATAGGTGGCAGCCCCCTTAATACAGAAGTGGTAATAAGAGATCTGGGGACCCAGACAGATAGTATTCTCTCCTTTGACAATCATATTGCCAAAGTAGTTAGGAAATCCTTCTATGTGGCCCATCTAATTACTAAAGGGTTCGCATCTAGAAATAAAGAGGTTATAGTGCCCCTCTACTCATCACTCATTAGACCAATCATAGAGTACAATGCCCCATTTGGGGTGTACCTCACAAGACACTTCCAACAGCTGGAGAGACCACAAAAGTACCTCACCAAGAGGATTATGGGGCTCAAACATATGTTCTATGCAGCCCAACTGAAAAAACTCTGGCTGTAGTCAGTGGCATATCGCTTACTCAGAGGTGATCTCTGCCTGACTTACAAAGCCATGTCCAACTCAGAATTGGTGGACATGCTCCACCTAAAGAAATCCAAGTCACTGCGAACCATGCGCTCTAGTGAGCTAAACCTCACCACAACAATAAATAGAACATGCTGAAGGGATAGATTCTTGTCACAGAGACTCCCCATGCTTTGGAACAAAATTCCAAACTACATTAGGCAGAGCCCCTCACTAACACTCTTCAAGAGAAACCTTGACGAGTGGATGGGTAACAGAAAATACACCCCTGGGATCACTTCATTGGCTCTGCTTGACAGAGGATCACTTAACTGATCGATGGGGTGACGAAAGCCGACACACTCTGGCTAGGCTTATAAATGCCCTGGGGCAGATAGCCTAATACCTACCAATGAACCTACGAATGTATGAACCTATAAGGGTGTTTTCCAATTAGGAATCTGTGCCTTTTTAACCTTGCACAACAGTTTCTTCCTTTTGTTGTAAAGCCTGTTGATAGAAGATGTCCACCACATAAGTTTGTGTTTCTTTGAGGAGCAGGTTTTAATTCTGTTGGGTATGGCTGAGTCCATGCAGTTGTACAGGTGCTTATACACTGCACTGGCATACTGTCCAGCATATTTGTCTGCATCCTCTGAGGGGGCCGGTGGTGTAAAGCCACTGATACCTTCCCTTAAAAGGTTGTAGTCAGTTTTTGAGAAATAGTTTGGCCTGGTTATGGCTGGGGGGGAGTTTGGACGTGATAGAAACTTTGAATAAGACAAACTGATGGTCTGATCTCAGAAAGGAAGAACTTACTATACGGGTAGTGCAGCAGTCACCCTTGTTGGTGAGAACCAGGTCTAGAATGCTATCTTCCCTTCTGGGGGAATGAGACAAGCTGGTCTAGTGTGTTAGAACTGATGAAGTCAAGGAATCTTGAGTGCATTAGAACAGTAATAGTTCACCTAGTTTATGGTGGGGTAGTTAAGGTCACCCAGGATCAGGGTGTTAGGGGTACATTGATGGGCTCAAGTAAGTCCAGGTAGGAGGAGTGGGTGCCCTGAGTCATGGAGGGGGTCTATAGCTGGCTATAACTTGGATGTGTGTCTTGCTAATTGTCAGTTGTACCTGGAGAAGTTCTAGTGCATCATGCTGGCAAACAAGTCTGGAGGTGTGCTTGTCTTTAATGAAAATAGAAACTCCACCACCCTTAGTCTTCTCAACCTCATTTGGCATTTCCTATTTGTCAGCAGCTCTGAAAACAACTGAATGTGTGTCACAGCCCATCCTGGATAACTGTTGGTACTGTGTGGGATTCAGTGTCATCTACTAATTTGCAAGCATCTGCAAATGTAGTCAGTCAGAAGTCATTGACAGTGGATGTGACTGCAGAGAAGGGAATGGCTAGCAGGGGTACTCCATGAATGATTTCTGAGGGAAGTCCACTAGTGACTGGCTTCATTGTAGTGGTGGACTACCCAATGCTATCTTCCCAGATAAAGACTATTAGACACTTGGCTATCCACCAGCTGACATACTACTTTATAAATAACCTATGCAGTTTTTCAGCAATGCCTAATGGCTTAATATTATCAAATATCTTGTCAGGCATTGGTAGGTGGAGTGAGTCATATCCCCCTCATCCACTGCGTAGTTTAACAGTCATTGAGGTTCACCATTTAAGGTAGACATAATTTGCCCTTGGTCAAAACAAACTGTGCTTGGTACAGTGTCTGTAGGTGTATGACATTGTTACTGACCCTTTTCATGATAACTCATGTCATGTCTTTAAATATCAGATGACTGAGAGATCTGGGGACAGTGTGTGGCACTGCATGCTAGTTGTCCCCTAACTACTGCAGGTACTTAAATCATTTTGTTTAAAAAATAGTCATGTGTCTGTACAGAGCAGAGAAAAACAATGGAGGTAATGGTAATATGCACACCTTGTGAAGGTAATGCAGGAGGTTTTACAGAGGTATTATCTATTTGGACACTACTCAAACAGTGTGTACTGAAAGAACACAATTACCTTGTGGAGAATGCAGAAAACAGGGGAGTGCCCTGGATTGCTGGTGCATGGCTCCTATTAATACTGCTCTCATCACAATCACTCTCCTGGGATACTATGCTCCAATACCTTTTCTCTTAGCAGAAACAAAACATTACTACAAAGCTCATGATGAGAAGCAGGACACAGCCTATTAGTTAATCCATATAGTTGTCACATGTCATGCAAGGCTCTGTAGGCTTCACATACCCTTTTCCAGGTAGATGCCTTGATTAGCAACCTGTGCAATCAGTTGACTTTTGCATTTATTATGCCTTCTGCTCCTGTGTTGGTGGTATTTTACTACGGTACTGACCAGATGGTGATTGGGAGCACAACTGTGGTGTCACAATATAATGTGCAATGTCCTGTGACATAGATGTGCAAGGTTGCTCAAACAAGCACCACAGTGGCGATGGTCCATGCTATGTGGCACTTTCACTGCAATTCATGCATCCTGCCCTTCAACAGCTTAATGGTGGATATCTGAATGACATGGCTGTGAGGTCTACGACAGAGGAGTGGACAGATTTGGCTAAAGTGTGTCAACCTGCCACATGTCCTACGTATGCCATACCTTGCAGTTATGTGCCCGAAATACATGTCTGTGTTCCCACATCATGTCACACAACATCCAGTTTTCTGCCTGGTTGCTTGACAGGCATTGTAGACTTGGAAGGCCAAAGTCATGTCTGTAGAGTTGAACAAGTCCTCTGTGCATGCACCGACTTCCACATCTTCACTGCAAGGAATGCCTACAAACACTGTTTTTCAAGCTGTCAACCCTAAAGATGCAGCAGCATGACCCTAACTTTCCTGGACTTGCACAGTGTAACATTTGTAGGTATGGTGTTGCAACTAAGCCTAATAAAAGGATTTTGGTTAATCCAAGGGCCATATGCCTGGCAAAGCATTTTAATCACACAACCATGTTATGGCACATTGTCAGGTGCTGTGTTATCTTAGGGGACCTACATATAGATGACAACATGTTACATTTCACCATCTGTCATGACACTGCCTCATGATGTCCTGCTATGATGTACACACAAGCATGACTATATTAATAATGGCATTATCAATGACTGCTGATGAGATGTGGAAAGTGTCCCCACCCCTGTTCTCCCATGCCACACAAACACAACGTGTGAGACATGTGACTGTATTACAAACCTTGATTCCATGGTGTCTCACACACCAGTTGGTACATATGGCAATGAGTATTTTGCCAGCATGCACAGCTCACCTCCTGCTCTACTCACACCCACAGCACACACACCTGTAGGTCTGGAGCTCCTTGCCAGACACATGCCCAAACAACAGACACCTTAGAAAACCATATGCAACCTCAGTACATATAATCATACCTCTGGAGACCACAGTACACATAACACTCATGCACCACTGTCTCATAGGTCAAACACCTGAGGCAAACCACAAAATCATTTTTTTTATTCATAGGTGATTACATTTTAAGACACATTGTTGTCCGTGCCACCAGGCTACATATGAGAAAGGTCAGAATTAGCTGTTTGTGGATTGACACAATACGCCTACTACACATTGATGCAAGTCAATGAATATTGATGACATAATAGTTCCTGTAAGTGTGTATGACTTGGGACATATGTCACTGGACTATATGCAGACACATGACTGAACTTAGTCACTCTGTGTCTCTTGCGGGTATGCCAATTGCTTCCATCTGCATTTAACCCTCACCTAGGATGATGGCTTAATACACATGGAAAATGATGGATGCCAATAATTGCCTTAACATGTGGTTTCATTGTAAGAGGATCCACTACATGTCTTTCTGGGATGACTTGCTCAACACTCATCGATGATCTGCCAGACATGGTCATCATCTGTTAGCCCTGGGATGTTGAGTACTGGCCAAGGCTGCTGACACCCCCACAGTGCATCTTATAGGTACTGTCTGGAGGGATAACTTTCCAATGAAAACGCCATCTTCATACAACATCATGGTTTTGCTGCTACACACTAGGAATGGCAATACTAATCCCCACTCTGTGGAAGGTGTCTCTGCCTTGGAATATGCAGATATTTATGCAGTCACAGTTTCCTGGGTTAAGGCTGTGGACAGCACCACAGCCATATGAGACAACATGTCCTTCCACATATGCAGACCTCAAACTGACAGTGTGCAAGATAATGCAGGTGGTGTATACATATTCATTAAGAATAGATACACATGCAGACTGGTGAATAGTGTGATTTCCTGGAGACACTGCAGGTGTTATTCATGGCTGGAAGGACACCTAACCAAGCCACTGCCAGCTACAGGAGCAGCTGCATGAATCATAACACCCATTGTGCTTATTTGAATGTACTTGTGTCTATCAGGATACATCAGTACACTGCACCTCCCCACTCAGATGGGACAGGCAAGTATACAGAGCTCTACACCAATGCTTTATGCAAGCACCAGTACAACTGTATTGACTCAGCTGTACCTGATGGGGGGAAACAAGCTCCTCATGGCACATCAATCCTGCCTGGTGGACAACTGCTATTAGCAGGCTGGACAATAAGAGGTGGGCATTGCTGTGTAACACTTGGAGTAAGGGTGCTTCCCTAAAATGGAGGCACACCCTCCCCAGCTAAAACAAGCACATTTAGTGCTGTTGTCATGTTGTGCAGAAACAGTTTGTGACAAAATTAGCCTCCCCCACAAAGGACAACCACAACAAACAATGTAGCTACATGTGTAACCTCAGAGGAAAGGTCCAGATTGTTGGTGAACTCATACTTAATAATAACATATAGAATGAGTCTGTACTCATAGCTGACCTGTTATCCTACATGTTCTGAGTCAACTTAACTCCCCTGTCCCCACCACATGTGCCACATGACATCGCTGCAACCTGTCCCATATCATCTACATGTACAGAGCAGTTGTAACTGGCCTCTCTATGGAGGAAACACAGCATCTATTGGACATGATAACATCCCAGGCTGCATACTACATGGGATCCAACAAGGATACGAGACAACATGTATTAACTGGCTGCATCCCAGCTCACTGGACAATGGCAAGTGTTATCCCCCTGCGCAGAGTTTGTGCATCCACTGACCACCACAACTGTAGATCTATTTGCCTGAGTAGTCATATCTGTCAGTCCATGAGGCAGATCATTATGGAGCTGATCAGTGAAGATATATGTAATCTACAAACAGTTGACCATACACAGTTTGGATTTCTGAAAGGAAGATCATGGCTGTTAAATCTGGTGGACATGTCTGAGGCAGTCACAAAGGACATGGATGAGGGGACATTAGGGCATATAATAACCTGGACTTAGCCAAGCAGTGTGACTGTATGCCCCCACTCAGGCATCATTGACAAAATCACCCAATTAGGCATCAATGGCTATAACATTATAGGGGTCAGTGAGTGGCTCACTGATGGGGCACATAATCAAAATAGGGGAATCCACCTCCAATAGCTGATCTGTAACCAGTAGTGTTCAACAGGGCTCAGTCTGTGGTCCTCTACTGCTTGGACTCCATTTAACCACTGTGCAAGCAAAACCTGAATGTCTATGGCTGACAACGTCAGCTGATGCCTGCAAACTATGAGCAGTCATAGAATCTGTGAGTTATGTCAATATCCTATGAGAGGTTATTGCTGAATATGCTATGTGTTGTCTCTTAGCCAAAACCAGGTCATGCTGAGCATGCCTACATCTGCCTACAAAGACATCAGAAGGGGGTTCCTCCTTCGAGTCCTCCTGTGACTGTGGCTATGGTGATTTAAGCACTGATGGGAAGCTGTGTAACCCTTCCCTTTGTTGATCATGCTGTAGCTGTTTCCACAGGATGAGATTGTGTAGCATAGTGCATACTGTGAATTTATATGCACATGTGGCTGGAGAGCACTGCAGGGCTTCACCAGATATATCTAGGCACTGGAAACGTGACTTGAGAAACCCAAACACATGTTCTATGATGTTCCTAGTTTGTGTGTGTGCCTCATTATGGTGTTCTTCCATGGGAGTGTGTGCATTTCTGATGGGTGTCATCATCCTCGGTTCCAGGGTGTAGCCAGCATCCCCCAGTAAATGGCCATGTGGGATGTCCCCTCTAACAAACATCTGGTAAAGCTGTGATGCATGCCAGATATGTGAGTCATGCTAACCACCAGGGCTGCCAGCACACACATTCAGGATAATACTCTGGCCATTGCACATGACCTGGCAGTTGTTTGAGTGGTACCATTTGCGGTTAATGTAGACTCTGCCCTGCTCACCAGGTGGTGCCTTGATGTGTACATGAGTGCAGTCTATAGTACTCAGTACTTCAGGTTAGTGTGCTACATGGTAGGACTGTTGCATATTGCTGGCGCTCAACTCAGGGGAGAGGGGAAAAGATATGTGTTCACTGGCATGTGGTAGCATAGCATCCAGGAACTTGTGGAGTATCCTGGATGCAGATGCCTATGACGTCCCCATCACGTCCACAGTTGATCTTTGGAAAATACCTGTAGCTAGTATCATAATTGCTGCACATACATTTGTTTCCACTGGGATGGGTTCCCCTCTGTTGGCTACGGGTCTGAGTTGAGGGCAGCAGAGCTCAGTAAATTCTAGTAGTATGTCCCTGTCCAGCCTGTAGTGTTCTATAATCTTCAGCTCATGTAGCTCCTGGGAGGTTACCCTGGGCGTGAATACTCTTTTCCTTCTCTGCCTAGGCCTATTGTCAGCAGTAGCAGCATTGACTTCAGCATCTAATACATACAAATGTAGCAGACCTGCAGCCCCTAGCATTATTTCAGTTAAAATTCCAAAGTCTGTACTTTAGTGGTCCAGAGTATTGGGGGAAAATTCAGAATGTAGGGTGTATGCATACTTTATACAGGTCTGCTGTAGGTCCAGAATGTGTGATTGGCTAACTATGATGCATTCCACCTGCCTACAATATAACTAACATCATTTAATGGCCGTACTTTAGGGAGCAATGTGTCGTGCTGCACAAACACATGCACTTGAGCTTAAAAGGGCCTAGAAGTGATAAGACACCCCCCCAATGGCAGCCACATTCTGTGTAAACATCAGGGATATGCAGACACAACTACCCTTTTTGCTATTCAGTATATCCACCTCATTTGCATACATATCCATGTTGACAGGTTGGAAACTACAGGCTTCATAGCACTATGACCTTAGCAACAGCAGCAATGCAACATTGTATGGACCCTATGAAAGGTCCTATAATACATTTTTGTCAAATATTATAAAATCTTTTTTTAAACCAATTTTGTTTTATTTTTTTATTAAGTAACCAAGCCCAACAGCAAAAAATAACACTGCAACATCTCACTTTCTAAGAAAGGTGGCACCAAAAATACAAAATACAAAACATTTTGTTACTTTCATAACAAATAAAATCCTAGTGAATGTTGAATACTAAACACTGAAAACATATATGCATACATAAATATGAATGCCAATGATAAAATTGCATTGATTAGTTTAAATACTAAAAAAGTACATATTATTTCATAATAAAAATGAAACAGTACCTGCTTTCAACTTAAAAATGAGTTTGATCGATATGCACTCATTGAGCCTTTCTTAGAAAGTGAGATGTTGGACAAGGTGCTGTATAACATGCCTTGCTCTTGGGCGCCACCCACTCAAAAAAGTGAGGTTTAGCTTTTTATAGTATTTTAAGGAGGTGAGGTAGTGTATTTGCTTGTCTGATGATGTTTCTGTAGTATTGAAAATGAAAACGCTTACATTTGGTTTATTAAAATACAAATTTTTGGCTTTGGGGGAGCATTTCTTCATTTTACATTTTTATTTTTCTATTAAGCAAGTATGTGCACTGCAGTGCATAGTGCAAACATGCCGAGATTATTAAAAAAAAACTATTAATTTAACTTATTCCCTTCCTCTTTTTGACATCCACAATAATAGTTTTTCTCATATGTGTATGTAGTATAACATTTTCAGGGGATTTATATCCACATTTCTGCAGTTTTACACCCCCTTTTCTCTGTCTAGACTCCTGTATGCAGAATTTTTCCGCATGCACTATGGACACTCATGCAGAGTCTGAGCAGAAGCTTTTCTGCTTGTTGGCTCAGTCAACCTGCCTCATTTGCATGACATTCACCTGCTTATGAGGTGATTTGCATACCATGGAATTTTCCCTGTTTGCACATGTGGGCATGCCGCTCAGCAGTGCTTACTGAATCTGAAAATGTTCACGGACCTGTAGGCACCATGGCGCTGCCTTTCCAAAAAGGAAGTGAAGGCTTTATTGAACTCCCACCTTAGTCTCCATAGCATAACTATACCACTATTTTTTTTTTTTGCTGTCACTTCTGTATTATCGAACTACTATATATTCTGTATAGCTGGTCAGTTATTGACCCTGGGCTGAGAATGAAATTGGTCAGAACTGAGCAGTGTTTTCCAGTAAACAAATTCAAATAAATAAATAAACAAACAAATAAGTAAAATATTCTGAGAATTCCTTCTGCATGTTAATGCGTTGGTGTTCTGCACCCCACAGTATGTTAATATGTCTCCAGCTCCTTCAATATGCCTGAGAACCTGAGTGTTTGACCTCATGTAATGTTATTTTTGCAGTTTTAGTCACTGCTGTATACCAATTTGCCAATTCTGATGCTGGACGCTTATGAGAACATAAATCCTCATTGTCTCTCCTTTCCTCAAAACAAGTACGTTTTTTTGTAATCCTGTCTTAATACAATTTTTGCACTTTTGATTTTTTATCTCTAGGTCCATATCATTATCAAGATTTTCTGATAACAACAAATGTGTTGCAATAGGTACTTTAGTTTTCAATTATTCTCCTTAAGCAACTGTGCAGGAGATAAGCTCTTACTGAAGCACGATGAAATGCTATTATCCAGAATTTGTTTATTTCAGTCTTATTACATGGTAAATGGGGTCAATGGGCTTGTTGGCACACCCTTTTCAGTAATGATCTGGGCCCAAGGGGCAAACTCTTAATCACAGAAGCACCGAATAAGCAATTAATTACAGAGACATGAGCAAACAATGTTAAATTGCACCTCTGTAGGTTTCTTTGCAAATACCACCACTCAAACATTTTTACTCCTGTCACTGTTGCGAGAAATGCATTATAGTTTTTTGGTTTTACACTTTTTTTGCATTAACAATATTGTCAACCATAAATAATTTGTTAAAGAAAAGCCCACTTCAAGATAAACTACTTGATTGTCTGTGCCCCAATTTCCTTAGGGCATGTGGTACCTCCTTTTCAAATCACTGTCTTATACATAGTGCTTTATTTTTGCATGCTGTGTATATCACATTATATGAAAATCAGCACCGATCATTTCACTAATAATAATGCAAAGAGGCTTGCTGCACAGCTTGTTATGCTTACTTGTCTCTTGGTAATGCTAGATAAATAATTGGAACATTTTATTTCCACTAATGTAAAGACTTACTTAGAATCTATGGATTGCTAAAAGACTTACAGATGTCTAGCATAGATTATGTTCGGGACATAGCAAACTCACTTATTAAATTTGTAAATGCAATAGACACAAACCACCCAAAATTACAGAATTAAGCTCATTTGCAGTTCATTGCTTCCATTACTTTAATCTTTTGCACTGAGTTCCCAGAGCAAAATATGGAGATGATTCTACTCAAGATTTAACCCAGGACCCTCTGTGTGTGAGGGACATATGTTACCCAATGTAACATGGTACTCCTACATGTCATGTTTGCAACAACATGCAGTATGGGTAATAGTAAATATTTTTGTAGACTTATTTTACATATTTGACTCGTATCACAACCCCTATTGCTTAAGAAAGTGAAGCACTATGACCTAGACAGAAATATTACTGACTATTTTAGAATGTCTCATTCATAGGTCTTGGGAAAAGAAAACACCCACACTTTTTTATCCTATCTAGATAATTTCAATGGTAATCTGTTTTAGGACTTCTGCTAAACTCGGAACACTTCATTTTATGGCCGAATAACTATTTCAAATAAATGTTATATACAGTTGATCCAGCCATGATCATGCCTTCCTGTGGTGTTATAAAGCTTATTTTCACAATAGTTGTGTATAAAGTAACAAAATCCATGCTGTTCAGCACCTCTCAGAACAGACGAGCTACACAGTGATGAGTGCATCCCTTCTCTCACAGCACAATGGAATGAAACAATGCACTAATTAAAAAAAATCCTACAAAATTACCAAATTAAAGCTAAAATATCTGAAGAGTTCAGGAATGATACAGAGGCTCCATGTATATGACAGCAAAAACATGTATGATACTTGGCAAACTTAGAATAAGCATTAACTCTCTAGGCGACATGATAAAATAATTGAAACAGTCTCTAATCAATTCAAAAAGAATTACAGAGATTTATCACTCAGACTCATAAAAAAACAACAGCAATATTATATACTTTCTAAAGAAACATATTGTTCCTTCACATTCTAAACTGCATTACTGAAATGTGTTTTCATTCACAGAGTGTTCAGTAGTAGGCGCTACTGTTCAGTAAAGAGAATACTACCATTGTTCATAGGTTCATAGTTACTTATTAGGATATTCATCTATCAGGATCTTTTGAAGCCTACCCATGCATTTCCACATAGTTTTTAGCCCTGATAATTTAATTTTGAATAACCCACAGCTAGAAATACTATTTATTTAGTGCATGGAAGGCTGCTGTTATGCTCAAATATCAGTTAAATGACATCCTGATTCAGTGCAACTATAATGTGAGACCTGATTTAGTAAGTCTTAAAAGGGTACTTGACAATTGTTAAGCATCCCTATGCACTGTTAATATCATGTCTGACACTAGCCACTAAGAACTCACTTTGGCAAACAGTAAATGACAGCAGCAGAACATGAAATTGGTTAATTTTATACCTGTTTCTCTTTGCTGTCTACTACATTACACTCACTAAAAAGGTATTTGGGAACAAACTGCTTTCCTTATGCAGGTAATAAATAAAGCAGCCCTCAACTGCATTACTGGCTTTCAAATCTGGTATAACACTTTTTTTTTCTGTAGCTAATACTACATGGAGCAAACACATTTCCATGCACTACAAAGAATTATAATAGGATTCTGATCGCAACTTAATATAATGTGTTCTCATCATGGATACCAAGATTCATCTCTAAAGCATCACTCTCAACTTGAATTTCTTGGCATCCATGTCTTGAACACATAATTAATGAGTTATGATCGAGGACCCGATCATAATCCTCTATATGTTACCTCTATACATAAAGGACAAGGTACTAAACCAGAGGTGAATTTGTAGTAACCCATCCATTCCTCCAGATTATGTGTGAGTAAAGTAAGAGAAGTACTTAGTTTTATGAGGCGATGAAGACAATTACAAAGAAGTGGCATATCTGTGATATATATCTCTCCTGCCAACATGTTCTATTTATGCTGTGGAAGAGATTAAGATCTCTTCAGGAATTTACACTCCACCATAGGACTTGCAAATGTGTAGTGGATTAGAGAGGATAGGGTTTGTTGAGTCTCTGTATGCAAGCCAGAAATTCCCAATCTGTAGCCTGTATGATACTGTATGGAGGGACAGACCTTGAGATGGTCAGTGTAGTTTTCATGATTTAGGTCCTTTATTATCTTGGTGAGATTCAAATTGCACTAAGTTGTGTTTAGTGTTTGGAGAGGTACATACCAAAGGGGGCATTATACTCGATGATTGACCTAATAAGTGCCAAACCAAATGCAATGTAATGATCACATCGCTGGACCTAGATGCCATACTCTTACTAATAAGCTGTACAACAAAAAAGGGTACTTGTACAATAGTGGGAGGTTGGCATAATGGTTGAGGTGTTTACCTTGCAAACACAAGGTGCAGGGTTTGATTATCATAAGGGGTAATTGGCTTGGCTTAAAAATGGCCCACAAGGGCAGTTAGGCTAGTACTAATCTATGAACCTAAGGATACATTTATATATATCTTTTTGACATTTGTTTACCGGGAAAGTCCAAATGGGTGGGTGCTTATTTTCAGCAGTGGCACGGGGAGAAAAGCTCCAGAGGCAATTAACATATTACATTAGTTTACATTAGCTTACTACAGAGCAACAATGAATGTTTTCACATACAAGAAAGAATATACAACAATGGATAGCATATCATTTTTACATATATTAGATGAAGCACACTTGCGCATTAATTACAGATGTTAGATATTACTAAGGAGACTATATACATGAGACAAGTGGTTTTTACAATCATATGATTCAGCTCAGTATGATTCTGCTTGATAGTTAAATAATTGTTTATTATAATAATGTGCTTAGCATACATATCTTATAGTACAGGGTTTGGAGAAATTACAGGAGAGGGAAAGTAGGAGATAGAAATGTATGTGTGTATTAGTAAAGTGTAGGGTATGGATAGAGAAGAAGCAAAAGGGAGAAAGAAAAGCTAGGGGTCTGTACAGTGATAATAGTAGTGTAAGGTACAAGCAAAAGAGGCAAGAAATTATCAATTGTATAAAATATAATAGCAAGATGGAGGGTAATGCTGTTACAGGTACAAATATTGAGCTATTTCATTAACCTGGTGTAGAACTTGAGCATAGCCATGTATTTTTTAGATAGTTTTTAACAGAGCATGTGAATGATTTGAGGATGTGTGTCTGTCCTTATAGATGTGGGCAAAGTGTTCCATGTTTCAGCTATGAAGTCAGAATACAAAGAGTACCCTGCTGATTTAGTTGGTTTATGAACAGTAAGTTGAACTTGGACATTTGATCACAGGGACCATTTAGGGGAATGCTTTTGTGGTATAGAATTTAAGACTGTTGAGTCGTACATTACTTTTTAAATGAAGAATACAGTTCTTTCTCTCTTTCAGTGGTTTTTATTAACTACAAGTACACACATGCAGGAGCCTCATGGAAAGTACCAGGGAGACTCCCAGAACAAGGAAATAAACAAGCTTATGTACTGGTAATAGTGCTGACAGTACAAAAATATGAAACTGAACCAATTAGATTATTACATAGGGCAATTAACCAATCAAAGGTTTACCCGTGAACATAAGACAATTCACATCATCATATCTCTAGGCAAAAAGAGAAAATCGGATGCATTTCCATAAAAGGCACATTTCCTGCTGTTAGGCAGATTCTTGTTGGTCAGCATTTTCTTCATGGTTCAGAGTTCATTCAGAGTTCACAATTCAAAGTACATTTTGCGTACAGACTATCACATACTCAATTTCCTCAAACACATGCTGTGGCTGTTCATATTCTACAATCCCCCATTTGATGCTGTGTAAGCATCACCATTTAACCTATCATACATTTGTCCTAAATCTAACATAACCATGGTACTGGTCTTTTTATCATTGAAAACCTTTGTCATTTTATCGTTTACATTCATAGCTGTAGGCATATAAAACTTAGGCACTTTATTCACAGCTTTTGAAGACATTATTTTCAAAATCAATGCTTTGATTAGAAATAAGACACGAAAAGCAGCAATTGCTAATACTGCAATTAATAAAATCAGTTTCAACAGTCCACCTCCCCAACCTGAGAACAGGTTGGTTAACCAAGCCCATGTTGAACTATCCGCCTCTTTGGCCTCTGAAAGTTCAGAAATTCTCTGAATCAGTTCAAGGTGACTTTCAATTTCCTGCTGATTGTCAGGAATAAACATGCAGCACTCCTCCTGGATTAAAGCGCAAGTTCCTCCTTTCGCCACTAGGGTGAAATCAAGAGCCATACGGTTTTGGAATACTACAGCTTTCATAGCAGTCAGTTCATCAGTTACTAATTCTAGAGCAGAAAATGTAGCATTGCTCAAAATTTTGATCAGTTTAGATAACTTTCTCAGTTCCCAAATTGACTTCACTGCTCCGTATGATGGAATGATACCAGCCCATGATATGACGTCATCACCCAAGTCCATATGGGATAGTCCTTTGGTACTAGCATAAGCTAAGTTGTGATGATAGATCCAGGAAGCATCGACTTGACCTACTGGGTTGGTAGGCCTCTTGACCTCTTGAAGGTTCCCTATTTTTCCTTTGGGTAAAGTAGACACATGTCGAATAGCTGGAACTAGGTAACCCAGGAAACAACTGCCAGACCAGTTTCCAGGTAGCTATTTATATGCTTTTCTTCCGCACACAAAATAACAGTTTTCTACTTTAATGGTGATATTGATAGACTTAAAGCGATTCCCGGTATTCTGAAGTCCTTCAAATATTTTTCAGTAGATAGTTTCTATTTTCCGGGAAAAGTTAGCTATAGAATTCTTAACAATTCTTAATATAGGTGAAAAATTTGTTACACAACCCCATGCAGTACAGTTATATACCACAGTTTTGTTACAATGACTCCACCCTACTCTGGATCCTACTCTGGTTTTATCAAGTCTTTGAAAACACATAGTTCCATTTTGACGGAGGGACAACTGCAATGCTACCTTGTGTTTTGAGACAACCTTTGATGTGTCATAGATCAGATTCATCTAAGTCTCTTCAATCCCTAAAGGGACTATATTTAGCATCAATCCCCCATGAACTGTTGGAATGGCAGTGCAGATCCAGCAATTGGAGACATTAAGGGGATGATGCATAAGCATGTTTTATTGCTTGGTAGGTGTTGAATTGTGGATGCCACACAGTTCTTTTGGCATGAGGTATGACTGGAGCAGGAAATAGAAATGGCCATAGTAAGAAGAGGATAATAACAAAAATAGTCACCATAACAGTTATGCAGTACTTCTGTGGAAATGGTGGTTTTGGTTGGATTTTTGTGTCGGAATGCAGAAGTGTCCCGAGTGGAGAAATTTCAGTCATCATCAGGTACTGGGACAGTATGGCTTCTACTTCAAGAAGCAATAGGTGAGGAATCTGGAGCTGTAAAAGGTAAAGGTGTTTGATCTTCAGATGGGGTGACTTTCTTAATGTGTGATATATGAATCCAGGTAGGTGAGCCTTGTAATCGTACCACTGAAGATGTTGTTAATAGAACCAGGTAGGGCCCCTTCCAACGAGGTTGCAGTGCTGTTTTTCGGGAAAAAGACTTGACATATACCCAATCTCCCGGTTGCAGTTCAGAAGACAGGAAAAGATCAGGATTATGTTGTGCCACTGCTACTTGCCAGTGATAATACTGTAAGAAAAAAACAAGAGAAGTGCAATATACAATAACATCATGATCAAAGGCATCATACTCAGAAAAGGGTGGTGGTGGAGTCATGGGCATGTGCATAGGGCAGCCCATGAGGATTTCATGAGGAGAAAGACCTTTAGTAGGATGTACTTGTGCTCTCATAGAGAGCAAAGCTAGAGGTAAGGCCTGTACCCAAGTGAGGCCTGTTTCAGTAGTAATTTTTGCTAGTCTTGTTTTCAATGTTTGATTCATACGTTCGATAATACCAAATGCCTGTGGTCGATATGGGCAGTGAAATTTTAAAGTGATACCCATCATAGTACACAGTGAGTCAATTAACTGAGCTGTAAAATGTGTTCCATGATCTGAATATATATAACAGGGAACACCAAATCGAGGTATAAATTCATAGCAAAGTTTCTTGGCAACTGATATAGCATCATTCTTTACACATGGGTATGCTTCTAGCCAGCCAGAAAAAATATCAACAACAGTTAAAACATATTTAAAATGAGCACATATTGGTAATTCAATAAAATCACATTGCAAAGAGCAAAATGGTCCCAATGGTTTTGGCAAAGGTTGTGCGGGAGCCATTGTGCCTTTTGAAATATTGTACTGTAAACAAATAGAGCATGTGCTCACAAAGTGCTGTACAGAAGCAGAAAGCCTTGGGGCAAACCAATCCCTTTGGATTTGTTTTATTAAAGCCTGTGCCCCAACATGGGCTGGCAAATGATAAGCTTTAATGAGAGAATTTAGCATGGATATAGGGCAGACCAATCTGCCATCTGGATGTTGCCATAGTGAATCAGAGCATTTAAAAACACTTGTTAGCCAGTCATGTTCTTCTTTCTGATTCTGAAACATCATCCTGTAAAGCTTTTAACACTGTATTATCAAAAGTTGTCATGGATTGTAATGGCTGCAAAAAGTGACCCTGAACAGTTTGTGAGTAAGCAGCCTGTTTAGCAGCCCAGTCAGCAAAATTATTGCCCTTACTTTCGAAAGTATCATTGGATTGATGGACTGCGCATTTAACAACAGCAATTTCAGAAGGTAACAATAAGTCTTGTAATAAATTATTGATGTAAAAATGATTTTTAATGGGTGCTCCGGAAGATGTTAGGAACCCCCGTTCTTTCCATAACATACCAAAATCATGTACAACACCATGGGCATAACGGGAATCAATATAAATGGTAAAAGACTTGTTTTTAGCTATTTTGCATGCATTTGACAATGCCACTAATTCCGCGACCTGCGCGGAGGCACCTGTAGGTAATCGTGCTGATTGCAATACTTCAGTCGGTGTACAGACTGACCAAGCAGCTTGGAATTCTCCGGAGTTTGTTCTTAAACAGGATCCATCAACGAAATTAACTAAATCAGGATTTTGTAAAGGAGTATCATATAAATTTAACCTAGGAGAAAGAACAGAGTTAACTATTAGTACACAATCATGTGGTTCGCCCTCATCTGAGGTTGGTATTAAAGAAGCTGGGTTTAGTGGTGGGCAGCGTTTAACTTGTAAAGTGGGATTACCCATTAAACTTATTTCATACTTAGTAAGACGTGAATTTGAAAAATATTGTGTTTTGGTCTTCAGAAGCAACGCTTGAACAGCATGTGGGACTGCTAGTACCATGTCATGCCCCAGGGTTAGTGGAGCTGCCATGTCTACCAAAATGGCAGCTGCTGCCACAGCCCGTAAGCAAGCTGGGTAACCAGAAGCAACCGGATCCAATTGGGTGCTGTAGTAAGCAATAGGTCGGTAACCTCCAGTGCATTGCTGAGTTAAGAGGCCTAGAGCAGTTTTATTCTGTTTGCAACAAAAGAAAACAAAAGGCTTTGAATAGTCCGGTAATCCTAAGGCAGGAGGATTTACCAGTGCCATTTTGATGGCCTGGAAATCCTCATCATGCTGTGACATCCAGGGTAGAGGGTCTGTAATGTCTTTTTTCAAAAGTTGCAGCAGAGGGGCTGAAAGTTCCAAAAAATTAGATACCCACTGTCTGCAGTATCCCGCTAGACCAAGGAACCCTCTAAGTTGTCTCTGAGTTACAGGACGTGGTGCATTTTGAATGGAACTGATTCGGTCAGGGAGTATCCGACGAGAACCCATTTCAATAATGTGTCCTAAATACTGCACTTTGTCTTGACAGTATTGTAGTTTAGATTTATTTACTTTAAAACCTCATGCCGCTAAAAAATTTTATACTTAAAGGGAATCTTCCTTACATGAGGTACTGTCTGGAGAGGCTATAAGTATATCATCCACATATTGAACTAAAACTGAACGTGATGGTAATTGTAAATCTTATAATTGTCTATGCATCTCCCTTGAAAATAAAGTTGGGGATTCTACATACCCCTGGGGCAATCGAGTTTAAGTATACTGTTGCCCTTTGTTGGTAAATGCAAACAAATATTGACTATCAGGATGTACTGGAATAGAGAAAAAAGCGGATGAAATATCTATTACTGTAAAATATCTAGCTGTAGGTGGGATACAGCTTATAATAGTAGCTTGGTTTGGTACAATTGGGAAGACAGGCATAACTGATTTGTTAACTTCCCGTAAGTCTTGTACAAATCTATAAGCTTGTTTACCAGGTTTCTTCACTGGCAATATTGGAGTGTTACAATGGCTTGTGGTGGGTGCTATGATCCCTTGCTGTTCTAGTGCAGAAATAACAGGGGCTATACTACAGATAGCCTCAGCCATCAGAGAGTACTGTGGTACTCGTGGCAACTTTGCACCTGATTTTAGAGTTATTTTTACAGGGATAGCTGAAGTTAAAAATCCTACATCATTGTCATGAGTTGTCCACAAGTAAGAGGGTAGGGAATGTAAATCTTCATTTCTGTTAGATTTGGACTGAATACACATAGATTGTAGTGTTATGGTGTCATCCAAGGCTGCCAAAGTAGTGTCCTGTTGGTCTGAAGGTACTTGGAGATAAACTCCATTAGCTGTGCAAAAAATGGTGGCCCCCATTTTGCAAAGCAAATCTCTTCCTAACAAGTTTAAAGGTGCTGGGGGTCCTGCTAAACTTGCATGATTATCCTGCAAAGGTCCCAAAGTTATTGGGACTGGTATGGTTTCAGAATACTCAATAGGTATACCAGAGACACCTACTCCTTTAGTTAGTTTGTTAGAAAGGGGAATATTTATGGCTGTTCTGCTAGTCAGCATAGATTTAGTCGCCCCGGTATCAATCAGGAATGGATATGGTTTATTTTTAACCAGTAGCATGACATGTGGTCCGTCCTGATCCACAGGAAGGAAAGGGTACAACTGTTGTTGTTTCTGTTCAGGGAACCTTCATTGTGGTTGCTGTCGGTGGTTTGGCATCCAATTAGACTTCCATTGTTGTGACGCATCAGTATATGGTGCAGGTTGTTCAGCCAAGTATGGACACTCATTTTTCCAATGGCCTGCCTGGCCACAATTGAAACACTCGGTCTGATTACTAGGATTCTGAGGTTGGGTTGACGGCATACCTTGATAGTTTTGTTTAACTTGATTTGCTGGACCTTGACCTCTACCTCTCCCCTTTCCCTGCCCTCGTCCTCTACCTTGGTGACCGGGTTGGCCAAAAGCGTTGCAGATTTGGATTTGTGCTTGTACGAATTTGTCCTGTAAATCCTTTTTTTCTTTAGCCAAATGGTCAGATAGGTATTGTACTTGCTGAACTAACTCATGTAGACCTAAACTAGGCCAATTCAAACATACCTCTTTTAATTTATCTCTCACTTGAGGGTGTAACCCATCCACAAAAGCAGCTGACAGCCCGCTTTGTGCTGGCCCTTCGGTGGGCTCTGGGTATCTGGAATATGCCTCAAAGGCATCAGTAAGTTGTTGTAAGTACTCATCTATAGGTTCATCTTCCTTCTGTATGATTGATTTAATCTTAGACCAATTGGGGGTGGGTGGCACTATGATGATGACAGCATCAACTATTCATTGTCTGACTGCTTCAAAACCATTTTCCCCTTGTGTGTCATGTTTTGATATTGGGGTGGGGACATTGGCATGATCCCAGATACGTTTCATTAGATCAGCTGGAACAGCATATTGGAGGATGGCTTCAACTTCTTCTATAGTAGGGTTTTGTAAACAAATGTGTCCTGCTAATACGCGTTGGAATTTTGCTAGATTATTACAAATAGGCGGAAGTGACTTAGTGATTGCTTGAAAATCAACTGCCGACCACGCCCTAGGTACGACTGCAGTAGCTGGTTGTCCTGCATCTCTAGCATGTGCTGGATTTGGAACCTCCCTCAATAGAAATACTCCTGCTTCATTTGATGAGCTTGTGCTCGAATCAGAAGTAAAGCTTTGATGAGATTTATATGGACTAACGTAACCATCCTTGTCCTCAATTACAATTGGGCATTGCTTATAATATTTGCCCTTATGCGAATATACAGTTTTCCTGTTCTGAGGTATTTTCAGCTGACTGGACCTAGGGTCAAAAAGCATTTGCTCTTTTCTTTTGTGATGTTTCTTTACCTTAGAGCGGGTTACTCTAGGGGATGATTTGCCTGTTTCTATCTGATCAGGTTGTTCTATAGCTACTCAGCTAGACTGACCTGCTGTTACCTGATCTTCACTTCTGGAGTCAGGAATAGTTTGTTCTTCCCTTTGCCGGCCTTTTCCCTGTATTGTGGAGCTAACAGTTCCATCTTGAAGTTGTGAAGGCTGATATTGCAGTGGAGGAGCCGTAGGAGGTGGGATAAACCATGGATTATCATCCTCAGATGATTCAGGTATCTGTAATTTATTTAATTCTTGTCCGGATATAATCCCTTAGATGGTGGTTCTTTAAAGGTTTACCGTTTGCTATATCTAGATTCTTAGCAGTTTGTTGCAGTTCCTTTATTTGCTCTTTTAACTTTTGTTGACTATCTTTAAGGCTACTAATGACCAAATCCTTTTCTCGTTCTTTAGCCTCACATATCCAATCATTAAAAGCTGCCCAGCACAACCCTGGTATTTTTCCTTTCTTTTTTAACTTTTTCCATAAATTATTCAGAACATCCTTATTAAAACTACCATTTTCCAGAAATGCCAGATCGCTGTCATCTATAGTAAGGGCTGTCCACTGATCCAACAACATACAACTGTCCCGGGACACCCGATAAAACATATAACCAGCTGGTGTACCTTTTTCTGGCTCATTTATTTTCCCTGCATTCACTCCCATTTTCACTCAATACCCCACTAGCACTCAGTAAGCTATACCTGTTTAACATAGGTCTAGCTAAGGTGTTAAAAATGTCTTGTTACCCCACTATCACTCAATAAGCTATACCTGTTTAGTCACAAGTCTAGATAAGGCGTTAGCATTCCTCCTTTCATACGTATGACGCCAGTATTTTCCATATTAACCCTACTCTCATACTGTGTATTTATTAACCTCACTCTCATACTGCGTATTCAAAGCAGAAAATAAATGCATGCCACTTACATTTGAACGACTGAATGAGAGAAATCATACTTGTCAGAAAAAAAAAATTTCATTCATAAAGACAGGGACAGAAAAATGAAAGAAATACTACAGAGACAGAAAAACCTGCCATGGGCCCTTTAGCAGTATTTCGTTCAGTTCACGACTGCTGCAGCTTGCTCTTAATTCAGATCCGAGTAAATGGCACCAATTGTTGAGTCGTACATTTCTTTTTAAATGAAGAATACAGCTCTTTCTCTCTTTCAGGGGTTTTTATTAACTACAAGTACACACGTGCAGGAGCCTCATGGAAAGTACCAGGAAGACTCCCAGAACAAGGAAATAAACAAGCTTATGTACTGGTAATAGTGCTGACAGTACAAAAATATGAAACTGAACCAATTAGATTATTACACAGGGCAATTAACCAATCAAAGGTTTACCCGTGAACATAAGACAATTCACATCATCATATCTCTAGGCAAAAAGACACGGTTATAAATAGAACGTGCTGGAGGGACAGATTCATCACCCAGAGACTCCCTATGCTGTGGAACAAAATCCCGGTACATGTGAGGCAGAGCACCTCGCTGGCCTTGTTCAAGAGGAATCTTGACCAATGGATGGGAGATCGCAGATATACCCCAGGGATTACTTCAGTGTCACTGCTTGACAGAGGCACAGAAAAATGATAGGCATAGTTTTTATTCAAACTAAAGGGGTGGCGAAAGCCACATAACTATGGGCTAGGCTTATAAATGCCCTTGGGCAGATAGCCTAGTATGAACCTATGAACCTATGAACCTAAGAGAAAATTGGATTCATTTCCATAAAAGGCACATTTCCTGCTGTTAGGCAGATTCTTGTTGGTCAGCATTTTCTTCATTGTTCAGAGTTCATTCAGAGTTCACAATTCAAAGTACATTTTGTGTACAAATTATCACATACTCAATTTCCACAAACACATGCTTTGGCTGTTCATATTCTACAAGACTAATCAGGTAGATGGGTAATGAATGATGTTAGGTGTGGTGATTAGCCGAATATATTTTAGGCAGTTGGGTAGTTCTAGCCAGTTAACTGTTTTCAATGTAGTGCATTGGTAGGTACAGCAGTGAGAATTTGATGCAAATCTGGCTATTTAATTGTAACATTGATCAAGTTTTTGAGTAAGTGAGATTTGAAGATTAGTGAAGATGGGGGCTCCATAAAGAAGTGAAGGAATAAGATAACTATTTACAAGAGTGCATCTGGATGTGGAGGGGAGGAAGTTTCTAGATCTCTTATTTTCAACATAATCTCCCAGCTCTCGTAAAACAAATTGATTTTCAGGGGTATGATGTTGATTGTACAGCTACAAGGAATGATGCCTGCCAAAGGTGACTACTGCACATTTTTTGGCATTTAGTATTAGTCCATGGTTGCAACACCAGTTATTGGTTTGGAAAAGTCCCTCTTGGAGGACTGTGTTGTCTTCTGGAGAGTTTGTGATGGGTTCAAATTTACAGCCATCCACAGACTTGATCAGTCACAATCCCATTACATTAGCTTTCATCTCTGAGAAGTAAATGTCAAAGATGTGTGCCCTAGGGACTGAGCCTTGGGGTATACCACTAGAGACAGATCTTTTGGAGAAGGTAGAGCTGCCAATCTAATTTTCTGGGTTCTATTTGTGTCATTTTTTTTCCAGTGAGTTATGTAATGATTACATTTTTGCATGGAGAGTTTATTAATAATAACACTCAAGTGCTGGAAGGTGTTGAATACATTTAGATATGCAATGTGTACTGATTTACCCTCATCTATTGCTTCAGTAACCTTCCCTAAGAAGCTGACCGGTTAAGCAGGTAGGATCTGTCCTGCATAGTTAACTAGGCAGGATTTCCTTGATAAAACTGAACTGGCTTGGGTCAAGAGTTGGTAGGTTACCTATGTCCTGAGAGTTTGTAGGTTACTTATGTCCTGATTTATTAATTTTATAATGAGCCACACAATAGCCTTAGAGATAAAGCTGGACAGACTTATCAGTCTATAATTACCAGAGCCACTGATGACCCACCTTTGTGCAGGGGTTATTTGCTGCTATCCTCCATTCATCTGGCATAAAGCCTTTGTCATTCTTGGTGATGGTAAAATGCTGCTCAAGGATGGTTTCATGCCTACCTCAGTCACATATTACAAGAGTGACATCGTGTCTGTCTTCATATAGTCCATAGAGGTATGTCTCAAGTCATTTATTCCCACGTGTACTAGGACTCTGTCATATTTGTAATTGTGGTGCAAAGACATGAGTGCATGCATGATGCTGCGAATCTTGGCACCCAATAGACAACTAACTGTGACCTTCTCCTTAGTCAGCCTAGTGATGAGATCATCAGTGTGTCTCACTATTGAATCATCTATGACAGGGATGTTAGATTGTGTGGAGGTCTGCCTTATGAACATTTGAGTTGAGGCACTTGGGCCCTTTGATGCATGTTTCACTGTGAGCGCTACCTGAGTTTAGGGTTTGCAAGGCTGCTAAGAGTACTTGTTTCTTAGGTTACACGTAGAAGACCTTTGTGGTTTAAGTGGGTTATTTAAGAGCCTCAAAAGATGTAGGTATATGCATTTGGTTGGTATTGTATGTGATATGCACAGTGTGGTGTTTACTTTTACTGACAGTCTATTTGCTATTTTAGCGGCTTTATGCAAGACCTTTGCCTCCAATAGCATTATATAACTACATCTCTCACATACTTTGTCAATTTTGTTTAAGTTGTAGGTGGCTAACAGTATACATGAAACAATTTATGCATTTTCTCAGAATGGCCATTTCAATGAAGACATATAGCAGAGATAGTTCTAGAAAGTACAAACCCATGATGATAGTGCTTATTAGTATAGGCCAAATGGGAGGCTGTCACAGCTATGAGGTTTGGATTTCATTACAAGAGGTGCTATCTGTCTGGTAGTAGAGATAGTGCTAGTTTCAGCACTGATATGTGCACATGTACATATATATTTTGTACACACAGATAGGAATCAATGACCAGAGACAGAGAAGCACTATTTCCAAGCTGCTACCTAAGAAGTATTATTAACCATGATGCCTCTGGGTTAAATACAATATTATTGTTTCTATTTTCATTCTCTGTGTTTCTCAGCTCAAAATTCCAGTCCTTTAATCATTGTGCAACATCACCTTGATGTGTCCACATTACTAATATTTAAAAAAATGATGCTTCCATCATTTCAGTTGCATTTTAAACAGCACTAAAGAACCTTAAAATGCAGTGATATGGCTTAGCTAGAAATAGCTCACTAAACTGAATGTCAGGCAGTGTATGCAAACTACCAAAAAAAAAACTCCTTCCACTAAGGCTGAACCTGAGTCTAAACTCAGAATTCCTGAAAATGATGGTTGTTACGTGTCTGTCTCTTTCTCACTCTCTTATTGCTGAGGCTATGGTACATGTTAAGATTTTTTATGGTCATAATGACCATTTTCTTAATTTTCTTTCTGCTACAATAATATTTACCTGATGTTTGGTCATTTTATTTTATACTGTTATTAAATTTATATTGAAGAATCTGATTTGAATTCACTATTCATTTAGTAAATGCATTATTATATCCTGCTGTAGTAAGTCTGTGGTTGAAAATGTATCCATATAGGATAGTTTCTATGCATTCCGGCTTTTCCCGGTTAGGGGTCGCCACAGCGGAACTCCGGTCCACTAATGATTGGCAGTAGATTTTTATATGCCGAGTTGCCATCTTTGACACACAACCTTCAACAAAGGTATGCCCATTCATGCATGTCTCGAGAGAAGATGCTTTAGCTGAGAATCAAACAGGACAACGTCTTACTGTGAGGCAACAACGCTACCGCAGCACCACCACCGCAGTCTTGAAATACATAATAGTAAATATATAAATTTCCTCTAAATGTGAAAAAAGCTGCCAATGTGACCTTATCACTTGGTCAGCTGCATTATTTTTGTATAATTTTCAACATTCTGTGTCCATGTTAAGTGTTTGCTATGCAGCTCATCTCAGCATTCATATTCAGTACTTAATATATATGGCCAGTTCTTCCCTCCCTCAAACCCATGCTCATTATTTGCTGTCTTGCACCTTGTCCACCTTCCAGACTTATGTATAGTTCTTATTGCCTGAGATCTCCCTACTTCCTTAGATCAGTTTTTGTTGCACAAAGCCACCAAATCCAATCCACAATTTCTGTTCATCCTTTAAAGACTGACACACTGTAACTTCAGTGAACTGAAGAATTTTTGTGATATCCAGTTACTGCCTTTGTGCATTTCATGCTTTTCACAAGTCCAAAATGGCTCCGTTTAAGAACTCCTTTCTATTTGGCTCCCAAAAATCTGCAGTTTGCCTGGGTATTCTAAAAGCTCTACACAAACAATGATTTTCTTTGTCATTTTCCATCCAGTGTAGATCATGGCTGGAAAAGATTTATAGGTCAGTCGATTCAGCCAGCAATTAAATGATTCACTAGGCAAGCTTAAAAGCTGACATGGTTAAAATTATAATATAGCGATTCTATTATATTATTCTTCTGCTCAAGAACAAAGTGACTGCAAAATGCGTAATTCATGAATAATGTAAGGAAAGTTAAACAGGATTCTGTACTGTTCATCGAGTATAAATAGTGCAAGGCTGCAGTTGGTCGAGTTCAACCTGATGAAGCTGAATTCCCCAGTCAATGCTTTGTATAAAATCAATGCTTGTGTAGTTTCTAAGTGTGCACCAGTAGTGATTCTTTTCTTTTGTAGAGATTTCACTCCTCTTCATGACTGTCTGACCATGGTGTTGGGAATATATATATATATATATATATATATATATATATATATATATATATATATATATATATATATATTTGGGTTTGGGCAGTGAAGATAATTCTACACTTGGTCTCCTTGGAACAAGGAATGAAAATGAACATCACAAAAGATCATTAATAGTTTTATATAGTCCATTATCTAACAATGTCACATGAATTATACAGGATTTTTGGTATTTAATTACTAGTGACATGACCCTTAAAGATATGGTTGGGAACAAACCAGGAATAGTTTACAAGATGGGAATGAATACAAAAAGATACTTAGAACAAGGAAATTGTTCAAGTGAAGACCATAGGATGGATAATAAGCAGTACACCACTAAATGTGGCTCATGCAACCAGTGTAGTTATATTACAGATATGAAGGAAATTGTCATTCATAACATATTTAGACCAAGATTAAAGTTTGTTAAGGGGAATTGTTAACACTAAGATGGTTATATACATTGCTATATGCCAAGAATGTTCTAGTTATTACGTAGGGAAAACGGAGAGATGTTTTAAAAAACGTATTTATGAACATATATATAACATAAGGAAAAGGGACCCAAAGAGTGCTTTGCATAAACATATTGAAGTGAATGGTGGAACACATGAATTCAAATTTGCATTATTGGATACCATCAGATATGATCCCAGAGGTAGGGATCATAAAAAATTATTGAGTTATCGAGAGGTTTGGTGGCAACTATTTTTAGATGCCACGACACTAACAGGACTCAATGATAATATATCTATGAAGGCTATTTTGGAAATTAAATAATATTATTAGTTAAGTTACATGTAGGTGGTTGGGCACACAACTATTCTTAATATTAACATTATATTCAACTTTTATATTGAGTTATTAAAACTAGGTATTTTTACTTGTATTTTTATTCAGTTTTACATTTTTATATTTTATTCTTTGTGATAATCAGCAATCATTCCTTTGAGAAATCACACCCAAAAGGAATGGGCAGATATAGTATGTTAGTCTGAGACATTGGCCATTAGACAGTTGATACAAAAGTTATAAGCTTTTTCAGAAATACATTGTTTCTTCTCATTGTTTAGAAGTGCATATGATTTTAGATAACCACCAATGAATTAGAGGTGGAATGTTTTTATTAGAAACGAGTACAAATTGCTTTTTATAGTGTTACTTTTGTTATACAGTAAAAGTACATTTTATTATATTATATTATTTGTAAGTAGGTAAGGATGTATTTGATACAGGTACAGACAGTAGACATATTGTATATTGCCAATATGGTAATGTATAGGATATCAGGATACTGTATCTTTAAGTGGTGGACAGCTGAGCGTTTTTTTGAAAACAAAGTTTTGGCGCCTTAGAAGTTATATAAGGCATTTGCCTTATTTGTATGGTGTTCTGAAGAAGCCTGTATGTCACAGGTGAAAGCGCTTAACCACATTGTTCAAGTTACGCTGTCTTTGGAGTTGTATTCATTTGTATTTTTTATTTTTTGTTTTTATGTCAGTTCGCAGTGTGGTTGTATGCAATGCACAGCTTTTGAATGTTTGTTTCTGGCGTTACATACCCACAGACAATAAAACTGTTGGTTTTTGGTTTTCGGCTGTGGAATTGCATTTTTTGGCGTAATAGAGCAAGCCACTCTATATACTCATTGTCGGAACAAAGCTTTGGTTGGATTGGAGGTGTTCAAGCACTTATTGGTACTCCGTGGTATTTTTTCCTACATTAGTACTCTTTTGAGGAGATCATTATACAGTTGTTTGTCAACCATGGAGAGCACCAGTGACAAAACACCCGAATGGAACATAGACCAGAAGGATGAAATACAGTCGTCATTAAAAGAGGAGATGAAGGCACTTAAAAGCGAAGTGGGCAGACTTATGGAACTCATTCAGTTGAGTATTGAGAATTCTGCTAAAACGCCAAAAAGATGCTTCACAAATACTTTGGAAGGTACTAGCTCTAACTTACATCAAGAGCAAGGTAATACTTCACACAAGGAAGAATAGAACAAAACTTTATGTAGCAAACCACCAACTGCTACTCAGAGAACCAACGGTTTTGATAAAAGAACAGACATTATTTTGGACAGTTGTCCCATTCCCAATGGCCAGGGAATTGATGACAAAGAGTGTCTAATTGATATAGACCAGGTATTCAACACCATGGAACCATTCAGTAGTAGTAGAAACAATGCCTCTGATTTTACGTGTGATTTCTCTATATATGATGTTGAAAAGGAGTCGAAACGCTTAGGTACCAAACCTAGGAGAACTCATCCCATTAAGACTTACTCCAATGTAGTTGTAAAACAAGAACAGCATAATAAAGGTACTGTACAACCTTCTAACCATGGTTCGACCTCCGTTAATAGAGTTGGTCATAACAATGGGACTAGTTTCAATAAATTTAACAAATTTATGGAAATTGATTGTAACTTTGACAATTTTTGTCGGAAACAGGACTTTAACAACATGAAGTCTGAAACTCTGGGGACATTGAAGGACATGATATTCATGTTGGGGAAGAAATTGAAAAACATTAACGGTATCAAGGCAGATAATGCTTACTTGGAAAAGTGTATTTCAATGAAAATTGTTCCCAAAGGTTTGAGGTTCTTCAAAGAACCCATGGGAGTGATGTTGAATGATTATGTAATTCATGATTTTAATTTATTTTTTGATGATTGTGGATTTAAGTTTATGAAAATGATTATTAAGCATAACAATGAAAAACTAGGTAAACTGATACAAGAAACAGAGATTCTCAACATAAGAATTACTACCGACTTATTGTTTTTAGAATGGGAAAAGTTGTACAGCAAACAGTTTAATATTGCTGAAAGATTGACACACAATATTTGTGACAACAAACAAAAAAAATCAATAGGGATGTGGATCAATATAGACAAGGGAAGGCATACAATTTGGGTAGGAACAAGGGGAAGAGTGGAGATTCAGACATTAATAACATGACAGAACAATACGATGAGGGTGTCCATAATAGACAAAGAAAATATAATTCACATTTTTGGAGGGAACAGATACAACAAAGGGAACCATATTTGAATCATCAAAAAGGTTTCTTTCCAAGAGGGAAGAACAAACAGAGGAACTGTGACAACAACAGATGCTGAAAGATAAAGATATTGACATTAATACTGACACCTTTGGGGGTAAAGCTATTAAGGTCAATGATAGAATACACACCTGTAATGGCTTCAATATATACAACTTTTCCAATGTGAATATTAATCAGGTATATTTCATGCTTTTGGCTAAGGGGATGTAATATATACTGACCCCGCATTTTGATTTGGTCGATTGTTTAGTTGAATTAAAGAAATTTACTAGGAAAATGAACCTAGCTATTATGTTTAACAACACAGATAACACCGGGGGGGGGGGGGTAAGGATGCTGGAAAGGTAAATTCTGAGCTGAGGGTGCCAAGTACCTTAGTTCCGGTAAATCATCCAATCATTGAAACATATGAGAAAATTGTGTCTAGAGAAATTTATAAATTATTCAAGGACTATAAAAGTATGCATTATACAAGTAACATAACAAAAGAAGAAAGAGATTTGCTTAAAGACCTTCAATTTAATGAAAATGTAAGGGTAATGAAACCAGATAAAGGCGAGGAGTGGTTTTATATGATAATTTTGAATACATCAATAGGATACACAACATACTATATGGATCAGGCAATTATGAATCTATCTCGCTTAATGAGATTAACATTGCCTACCAAAGAATTGGTAGTTATATAGAAGAATTTCTCATAGACGGAAGGATTGATAGAGAAACTTACACATGTTTGAGTGTTAAATTGCCAAGGTTAGCTACGATGGTAGGCATCCCGAAGATCCATAAAAATGTATTAGATCCACCTTTCCGACCTATTATATTGGGGAGTAAGTCTAAAACTTTTCCCATGGGCAAATATATTGATGTTAAATTGAAACATATGTATAATAAAATTACCCATTTAGTCAAAGATTTGTGGGAATTTTTGAAGAATTACCCCATTCAAACATGGAAGGACAGCTATATATTTGTTACAATTGATGTTGTTGATCTTTTTTCTTGCATTCCTAAAAAAGCGGGTCTTGAAGTCTTCTGTAATAGTATTATGGAACATTCTGACATATCTTGGGATGAGGTTAGTTTAATAATGGAAATGATGGATATTGTACTGGACAATAATTTCATCTACTTTGAAGGGGAGCACTTCAGACAAACCAGGGGGGTTGCTATGGGAGCAGGTTGTGCTCCCATATTCACCAACCTGGTAATGCTTGATTGGGAAGATAAAGTCCTCTTCCCCAGTACATTTTTTAATCATATTGTTCATTATTCAAGATTTTTGGACAATATGTATAGTTTATGGAATTCCAATATGGACAATTTATTAGAGTTTATACAATTCTTGAATGAGAGTAGTGAGTTTCTTAAATTTACCTATTCTTACAACACTGGAGGCATAGCTTATTTAGACACATTGGTGTTTTCAGAAACATATTAATTTTGTATATGTCTAATGCTTATTAGAAGCTAAAAGGGTTAACACATTTTCATTCTATTTTATGTACAAGCTTAATTCTGTATGAAATTATAAGATGATTTTTCAAACCACAGTATGCTTTCTGAAACTGCAAGATGCTCTCTGACCTAGTATTTGCTAGCACAACAAAATTCATGTTTATGCCTTTTGGAAATGTACTGAGAAGCAGGTGATTATCTGCTAGGTCAGGAAAATGTATGAATAGTGTATGAATAGAACAATATTGTTTTCTTTCTTATGATTGAATATGAACAATCAGCTCTGTTCGTGTTATGAGAACATGCACAGCTGCGGAAAAGAAGAGATACATGAAACAAAAGACTGCTTGAAGAATCTGTACTTGCTTTGTGCTCGAATTAGCTATAGTATCTTGAATGGTAACATAACATAGTGGGAAGTTGTATCTAACCGGTGGTCACCAAGGCCACATTGTTTTTCTTTGGAAGTTTTCATAAAATTGATAGTGCAAGCAGAAAATCATGGACAAACAGCTGCTATGTAATGATGATGTTAAAACTTATGATCTGTTATGTCAGCTTGGTAGGCAATGTCTTATTAGAAAATGTATAAAAATGTCTGTACTTCCTGATCTGATTAAACAAACTCTGTATTAGCACGTTTTTGTCTCCTTGCTGCAAGATTAAAGTGCCTTAACCTGAACCTACCGTGTATTGATAATTTTTAAAGTTTATTTTTCCTATGACAGTGTACAAACACAAAGGTACTTTACGTTTGAAAATTTATAGAAAAGAAACTTTTTCTAATGATTATTTGGCATATTGTAGTTACCATCCTGCCAGACAAAAGGAAAATATATATAAGGGCCAGTGTATAAGGGCTCTAAGAATGGCATCTAGGTACGATATATTGGTTCAAGAGATTAGATACATACATACAATGTTCTTAGAGAGGGGATACCCACAAAATGTGTTGAACAAAGTGGATAAATATGTATTAGGGTTGTGGGGCACTACATACAAACCATTATTGGGTTTGGGCAGTGAAGATAATTCTACACTTAGTCTCCTTGGAACCAGGAATGAAAATGAACATCACAAAAGATCATTAATAGTTTTATATAGTCCAGTATCTAACAATGTCACATGAATTATACAGAATTGTTGGCATTTAATTACTAGTGACATGACCCTTAAAGATATGGTTGGGAGCAAACCAGGAATAGTTTACAAGATGGGAATGAATATAAAAAGATACTTAGAACAAGGAAATAGGTCAAGTGAAGACCATAGGATGGATAATAAGCAGTACACCACTAAATGTGGCTCATGCAACCAGTGTAGTTATATTACAGATATGAAGGAAATTGTCATACATAACATATTTAGACCAAGATTAAAGTTTGTTAAGGGGAATTGTAACACTAAGATGGTTATATACATTGCTATATGCCAAGAATGTTCTAGTTATTACATAGGGAAAATGGAGAGATGTTTTAAAAAACGTATTTATGAACATATATATAACATAAGGAAAAGGGACCCAAAGAGTGCTTTGTATAAACATATTGAAGTGAATTGTGAAACACATGAATTCAAATTTGTATTATTGGATACCATCAGATATGATCCCAGAGGTAGGGATCATAAAAAATTATTGAGTTATCGAGAGGTTTGGTGGCAACTATTTTTAGATGCCACAACACCTCCAGGACTCAATGATAATATATATATGAAGGCTATTTTGGAAATTAAATAATATTATTAGTTAAGTTACTTGTAGGTAGTTGGGCACACAGCTATTCTTAATATTAACATTATATTCAACATTTATATTGAGTTATTAAAACTAGGTATTTTTACTTGTATTTTTATTCATTTTTACATTTTTATATTTTATTCTTTGTGATAATCAGCAATCATTCCTTTGAGAAATAACACCCAAAAGGAATGGGCAGATATAGTATGTTAGTCTGAGACATTGGCCATTAGACAGTTGATACAAAAGTTAAAAGTTTTTTCAGCAATACATTGTTTCTTCTCATTGTTTAGAAGTGCATATGATTTTAGATAGCCACCAATGAATTAGAGGTGGAATGTTTTTATTAGAAACGAGTACAAATTGCTTTTTATAGTGTTCATTTTGTTATACAGTAAAAGTACATTTTATTATATTATATTATTTGTAAGTAGGTAAGGATGTATTTGATACAGGTACAGACAGTAGACATATTGTATATTGCCAATATGGTAATGTATAGGATACCAGGATACTGTATCTTTAAGTGGTGGACAGCTGAGCATTTTTTTGAAAACAAGGTCTTGGTGCCTTAGAAGTTATATAAGGTGTTTGCCTTATGTGTATGGTGTTCTGAAGAAGTCCAGATGTCACGAGTGAAAGCGCTTAACCACATTTTTCAAGTTACGCTGTCTATGAAGTTGTATTCATTTGTATTTTTTATTTTTTGTTTTTATGTCAGTTCGCAGTGTGGTTGTATGCAACGCACAGCTTCTCAATGTTTGTTTCTGGCATTACATACCCACAGACAATAAAACTGTTGGTTTTTGGTTTTTGGCTGTGGAATTGCATTTTTTGGCATAATATAGCAGGCCGCTCTATATATTAATTGTCGGAACAAAGCTTTGGTTGGATTGGAAGTGTTCGAGCACTTATTGGTACTCCGTGGTATTTTTTCCTATATATATATATATATATATATATATATATATATATATATATATATATATAAAGGTTTACCATCATTATCCTGAATCACAGGAGGTGGTCGAGTCCACCTGCACAATGTCCTACATCCCAAATGATGGAATGCCAAACACTGACAGTCCAGTCTTTTCCCCTTCTGGATTCATGTTAACTCTTCTTCCTGGGTCCAGAGTGGTAGGGAGTTTCGAGGTCGGGTGTTTATGTCAGGTATATTAGAATTCGGTATTCCAATTTTCATGGAAGTGCATCATCCATAGGATGACTTTACTGCCTGTGATTCAGGATAGTGATTATAAACTATATATATATATATATATATATATATATATATATATATATATATATATATATATATATATATATATATATATATATATATATATATGGGGTGTGTGTGTGTGTGTGTGTGTGTGTGTGTGTGTGTGTGTGTGTGTGTGTGTGTGTGTGTGTGTGTGTGTGTGTGTGTGTGTGTGTGTGTGTGTGTGTGTGTGTGTGTGTGTGTGTGTGTGTGTATGTTGTGTTTAGACAGTGAGTGGTGTTTGATCCCCATAGTGGGGGAATAGGGTATGGCAAATGTTTACACTTATGTTTTTTATCAGGCTGAATTCCCAACCAGTTGTGGTCAGTGAGCTGATTGCTCAACAGATTACATTTGGATCCAGATTCCGTAAAGTTTGAAGAATGTGGCGCATTACACTGATAGCAGCAGAAAAGTTGTGGATAGTTATGTAATATGTAAATAAGCCACAGTGAACTCAGAATATTTCAATGCACAATGGAGTATCTCAATAGTAACTACGAACTGTGTATCACGTGCAGGTAGGTTATGGAAATAATCTCACAATCAAAGCAGCCTGACATTCATAAATACATATCTGTAACTGAATCTCTCCAGTAAGCTTACAGACAACTATGGAATATCTCCATAAATCCAATATTATTAAATACACTATCACTTATGGATTCTGGTAGAATTTTCTTGTAAATCCATCTTTATGTACTGTTCAGTTTTGCTGTTTGCATCTGTTCGTACAACTGCATATGGGAAATTACTACATGTTCTCGATGAAGATGTCAACACCTGTATGCAGAAAGGTAATTCACACACCACTGCAGAAAGATACAAACATTTTTCATATTGCTCACATTTTTCATAAATTCATCAATCTAAAGAGATACATCTGATGATGAGTAATGTAAACATAGGTGTATTATGAGCTAATATTCTTCAAAACAGCAATGCTAGCAAGTGAACAATTACGTTAGCAACTACCTATGACTCAGGTAAAACTGAAAGTAAGAGAACCTGCATTCACATGGGTTTCCTCCGAGTGCTCTGATTTCCTCCCACATTCCATAAACAGATCAAGTGGTGACAATTTCTCCCCACAGGGGAGTGAGATTGCAAAATATGTTATGCCACAACAAGGATGGGCAGGGAATACAGTATGGAGGACTGAAGTCTGGGCCAACTTCACCAACATGAATAATGTGGTAGGAGATCACAATAGATCCCTTAAGGCTTATTGCCAATGCTGCTTTGACATGATCCTCCATGTAGCCAACAGGTTTTGACGGTATGAGAGGTTAAGGGATGCCACTGGTGGTGGCCCACCATTGACCCCTCCTGATAAGATCATTTCTGCATATGGCGAATGGGAGTACCACATACCAGAGGGTGGAATAGAAGCAGGTGTTCCAGGCCACAGAAGTTTGTGTTACTTTGCATAACAGTGATGACTATAAAGTAAATCATCACATGTTGCTGTTGCATGCATATTCATGTGTTGTCATTTTTGTTTTTCTGCAGCAGAATTGCATTGTGTACATATAACCACACAGGGTAATGATGATCAGCATAAGTGCAATGATATAAAGCTATACAACTGCAACAGACAGAACAGTGCAACCAGCTTGTGTAATGTTGTCTGCATTAATGTTCACAGGTCCATCTACTTCTGCACAACAGCAGGAAATGGCAGGTGAGTGTCTCCCTACAGTGTTATTGTGACCACTGCCTGCTATTGCCTCAACCAAATGTCACTGCACTGCTATTTACTGCCATATTGATGTTTCCCTAACATTGTAAACTATATGTCCATCAGCTGGGAGCCCAAGCCATGTAGGTGCAAGTACAGACAGACCAGGTATGTTACGGAAACAGGTTCATAGTTTACAATAATGTCAAGTAGATCTGTGTTGCGTGACATTAATGTTGCTGTTTTTCTACACAGGGACATCTGGCCAACAGTTGCACCTTACATCACATGAGTATTAGCAGCTCTTGTTACTGTGTCATATACGCTGTCATGTCAGTATTCCATTGTCTGCATACATGACTATGTTGTATTTCACTTTACTTTGCCTCCACAGGATCACACAGCATCAGGAGTCTTTATGCAATTACCTATCTTGCATACATGTCATAACTGTTACTCCTGTTGTTGTCTTCCATTAATACTGTGTCCTTATACCTATTCAAAGGACAGGCTACATCATCATCAAGTGCACAGTGTAATACCTACTGTATGTTTTAATGCTATTGGAATGGTCCATGCTGGTAATGATGTGATTAAGAATGCTTTGATTTTGTTTCTCTACAACAGTTGCATTTCATCCCTCTCCTCCCGTGGCATCTTTCCACAACGACTTGTTAGGTATGTGATATGGTTACATCCCTCACATATGTCGGGTATGTTTGGTATCTAACATAATTCTCACTTCTGTGTTATATAGATTATGTGGCCCATACACAGCCAAGACCTTATGGTGAGGCATTATTATCTGTAACACTGCACTGAGATATATGTGTCATATATCTTTAATGATATACAGCACGTGATGTAAGCACATTGTCCTGATATGTGTCATCTGTATCTTCTTTTAGCACATCAACTGCCTTTATCCTCCATTAGCTGGTTCATTGATCCAGATCTGGGATCTGATGTGTCTCAGTATGGTAGTATGCCCCCTGGCACACAGGACACTTACATGGTGAAACAGTCTAGCCCAGATGGTGACAGTCTTGGGGCTGTGGCAGTGGTCTCAGATGTGGAGGAAAACTTGTACAGCCATTCTCACAGTCATAAGACTTCAGATGGTAGGTAGCATGAAGCCTGTGGACAACAGACCCAGGTTGAGACTGTTGCTAATGTTGACAGTTCATCACAGTACATTGATACTGACCATTGTAGTAGATGTAGACATGCAGCTGATGTGCATGGGCACATGTCAGAGGGTGTCCACCTACTCCTACAGACAAATGAATGTTTCATTGATGTCAATTAACTGCCATCTGTGCACTTGCCCATGCCACAGATGTCAGTTAAGTGACATCACTGACATCTGTGCACTTGCCCATGCCACAGATCATGTTGCACACTAGCTGTATGTGCTGCATAAAGAATAGGATCACAGTTATGGTGAGGTAATGGCATCATTGGCTGCACAGAATGAAAGTGTGTTATCTGCAGTATAGTCCGTAGAGTACCTGGCCTCTACAGTATTACAGCAATGCCTTAGTACAATCAGAGTTTTGTGTGCCCTGACTCTGCTTAACCAATTGCCACATGAGAGAGGCAGGCCCCATTGGGCATAAATGTCTATACTCCAACATACATACACTTCCACTACTTGCCCATCTGATGTGGGTCAAGCAGTAAAAACAAGACAGTCAAGTTGCAGTCATGCTTTTTCCCACTGTGTATCTCCATATGCTGACATCATCCCATCCGTCTGCTCTGTGGAGGAATCTGGGTCAAGTATTTCCATATGTGGTAGTGGCAGACCAGAAAGCAGAGTAAGCAAGCAGCATGGGTATCCTAGATTCTGTTAGAATAACACTGACAACTGACCCTCTCCTTCCAGTAGTGTCAGTCTCAGCCTGTGGCAATGATGATTGCTGTGCAGACCATTGAGAATGTCATCTGTCTGTGTTCATTGATAAGTCTGATGCCACAGGGGTCAACAGTCACTGACTCTATTCATTACATTACTTTATCCATATTTTACAGTGATATATTTTGCTTGCAATATTGACTACAGTTGTGCATTATATCCTGTGTTGTTTTCCTGTTTGCATCTTTTTGTAGAGGACAGATAAGAATGAGTGCTGAATAGATGTGTGTCCCTTATTATCTGCCATACACAGATACACTAATATGAGTCTGTATGCCTACCTGTGTCAATTGTGCCCTGAGTTGATGATCCCAGTTGTGGCAGATTTGTATATGTTCATACTGTAATATGTCATGACTATGTTGTCATGCCTGATGCTCAGTGTGTACATTTACTGGGTAATTGTCATTAGATGCAATCTGTGCTGTTGTGGGGGGGGGGGGTAACACCTGAACGTCAATGTTTACTGTGTGTACTTCTGTATCTATGACTTGTCATGACTCAAAGGACTGTGTCAGATACTGCTATGTTGTCTAGGCCTATACCTGTGGTCACAAATTCCATCACTCACACTTTTGTCTTCTACTCCATGTCCCCCTGCTCCTCCTCTGATGCCTGTGGGATGTCATCTTCAGACATCTGGGGATCTTGCAGTAGTTCACCCACACCTGAAGCTGGAAGACCACCATGTGCTGTTATTAGCATATTGTGTAACATGGTGCATATGGATATCATCTTTCTATGTTGTGTATTGTAGTGCACCTCCAGATGTATCCAGACATCTGAGTCTATCTTTCAGTATATTGAATGTATGATGCCCAACAGAATTTTGTGTTGTTGCATACACTTTGTTGTAGGCCTCCTCTGCTGGGTTTCATGGTTCTCTGTATGGGCTCATTAGACATGGCTCAGGTGGATGACCACAGTCACCAGTTGTGGGGAGTAAACACACATGGTGGCAGCATTGATATTGTTGGGAGGGATGTCCTTATCTTACATTCTAGCTATGTTCTTGCACTTACCCAGCAGTATTCCCTCAGGTATTTCACATTGCTGTAATGCAGCCCTCAGACCACTTTCCCTCCATATGGCAGCATCATGGACACTTACAGTGGGTTCTGTCATGATATCTGTTACAATGCCATTTGCTGCACATATGAACTGGCAGGTCAGGGATGGCCAGCCTTTTCTGTTAATGCATCTCTCTGCTTCTGGATGAACTGGGGTCTTCCAAGGAATGTGGGTGCAATTTATGGCATCAGGCCATGTGGGAAGTTTGCAAGGTTAAAGAACTGGTGCATAACAGTTCACCATTCCATGGGGGTAGATGGAAAGTGTGTGTCATACACCTTGCTGCAAATTGCTGCCATGAATTTGAATTTGAACAGGCTACAACTGAGAGCTGTATGTGTCAGTCCTACAGCATCCCCCAAGTGTCATTGGAATCTCCCAGATGTAACTGTACCCATGATGAGACACACTTTTATTTCAAGATTGATGGAGTTGCCTCACAATGTCTGCATAGACATGTGTGGGGCACACATGTTGCACACAGCCTGCACCAGCTGTCTGTCTGGGTGGTACCTGTCAATTATTTGCTGAGATGCAACCTTGCGATAACTCTAGCTGGCTGCCTTCTAGGGCACACAGCCAAGCCCTCATTCATGGCTTGTAGTACTGTAGCCTGTTGCAGTTCATTCACTGCAGGTAGCATTTTTTTATTTTATTTTTGTGGTAATAGTATGGATTCTGTGGTGTTCTGTAGTAATCGCTTCTGTTCCTTATAATGCAGTATAGCAGACAATAAGGATTTTGGAAACAGAGTCAGCATTGCAGTTTGTCACATTTAAGTTTGTGTGCAGAATGTGTTTTGGAATCTAATGGGCATGTGCAGAATCCATAATTATTCTGCACTGAATAGTTAAATTCTTGGACTGTTTGCAGCTTGTCTTCTGAAATCACATACACAGTTAGTGTGCTGAAGTCTTCCTTCAGCATACTGTACTGTACACAAAAAGCTTTTGTAATCCGGCCCTTGATAATAATGTCTAAATGTTAATTGGTAGATTTAATAACATGTCCCTACACACTCACATGCATGCACACACGCTCACACACACACACACACACACACACACACACACACACACACACACACATATATATATATATATATATATATATATATATATATATATATATATATATATATCTATATATGGGTCTACTGTATAAGTTCGAAAATACACTTCTTAGAACTCACACAGTAGACCCTGGGTTACCCGAAAGTGCACTTAATCGAAAGTGCACTTACGCGAAACCCGCTTCAGCGAACGGGCTACTACTGATTTTAGTGCAATAGTTACGAACCTTAGGGTTAGTGCACGGGTCATGGTAAGGGGATAGCTAGTAGGGCTATCCCCTTACCATGACCCGCACTCTAACCCTAAGGTCCATAACTACCGCAACACAGTGGAGGACATAGCACGTTTTCCTGCTGTCCTCCAGTGTGGTGCGATCCATTTGTAGAAGCTGAGTTCGTGAAAGTGCACTTTCAAATAAGTGCACTTTCGCGTAACTGAGTGGTCTACTGCTCTTTTTCGAATACATGGTATTCGATGAAAAGCAGTAGACCCATATATATATATATATATATATATATATATATATATATATATGTATACGTATATATTTATTATTATTATTATAATTATTAAAAGAGAAGAAGTGGGCATCAGTCTTTCTGGAAAGTAACAATTATCCAAAAAGAATTACAGATACCATCATAATACATAGACGGATATAAATATATATATATATATATATATATATATATATATATATATGTATATTTTTTTATTTATTTATTTGTTTATTTTTTGAATACAGTCATCACAATTGGTGGAAGTCAATGGAATCTGAACATTTTCTAATAAAAGCATTAAGCAAGGTGAAGTGTAATCATGGCCACTTTCACCATAGCTAACAGCAGCTAACAATGGTTGTGGGACATATGTGGGGAGCACACGCAATGCACATATCCAAGGAAGCAAAGTGTTAGAAAAACAGATGTGGGGTGAGATGAAGGACAGAATAGGAAGATCTGAGGTAGAGTCAGAGGGGCTTGGGTATTTTTTTTGTTTTTTTGGTGGGAATAGGTCTCTCTCTCTCTCTCTCTCTCTCTCTCTCTCTCTCTCTCTCTCTCTCTCTGTTTCTTTTTTTAGAGACTAGATTGAATGGAAAAGACTCCAAAAGAGTAGGAGAGCAATATAGCAGGCATAAACGCATAACAAGCATCACAAGACATGAAGACAGAGGTTAGAAATGGACATAAAGAAGGGGCAAGGTACTCAGACAGCACACATTCATATTATGATGATGCATGTTAACCATGGTGCAACACAAAAATACATGTGTACCTATGAACCCCTCAGTGCTGAGATGTTGCAAACTGTGTGACAGACATACCAGAACTTGTATGACTATTGGTAGGTGTGTGTGTTGGAGAAAACTAAATTGGGAATGCAGTCAATTCAGCACACAGTGGATATCAAATTCAATCATCCACTAGGTTGTCTGCAGAGAAAATGTAAGCTATGCAATAGCAAGAATAAGCAAGTCCAGAGATGGAAATGCAGGAGAAGACAAGCAGAATTGAGACTAGAACATTCTACCCTAAATGCAAAAGACAAACAACCAAGCACAGTAGCGAACAATAGTACTATAGGAAAGGAAGAATGTGGCTGTCTAATACACAAATAAGTATACACAACTCAAAAGTAGGTGAAGTGAAATCCATGTGTCAAAGACATGTCATATCAGAGGTAACACAGATGGGCTGCCAGGTATATAATGTATATGTGTGTCATGCAATAGAATAATATGATCTAATCAGAAAGTGGTTTCAGCACACATACACACACCAATGGCATGGATTATAATGTAAATGATGATACGTATATAGGTAATGACAGTTAAGGAAGGCCAGCCTGTGTATAAGAAGGGAGCAAACAAATCCCTGGGTAATGCTCAACACACAAGTACATGATCAATGATGGCAATATATGAACTGGCATCACCATGGGTGCATATGACTCCCATGTGTATGATACACAACACAGTGGCATAAGGTAAGGTAATATTGCAGTAGTACAGCTACATGATAACAATGATTATGTACAGGAAGGTAAGTATGCACATTACATATACCATGTATATGTGCAACATGCAGGCCAAAGTTGAAAGGGGGAAGGGACATGGAGAACACAGGCCCACATCAGTGAGGGAATGTCAGTAACAGAAAGTGGGCACAGAATTAAACAGGACAAGCCTATTTAAGGAGACACATTGCACATGCATGTGTTCACCTCAGAGAATTGGTTGCAAGTCCTACAAAGCTACATTGAACCACATGGCCAACTTATGTCACATGGACATAGTGGATTGGTGATGTCTATGAACATGTCTGTGTACAAATGACAAAAGCACAGTAATGTCCAACTGTTAAACAGCAAGAGGCATAGGTACACAACAAAAGTACTTTTACTTATCATATATATATATATATATATATATATATATATATATATATATATATATATATATATATATATATATATACTGCCACACAAACATAATACAATTCATAATTATTGATATAAATAGCACAATACTTTTGTAGGACACATCAATGGACAGTCCTGTGAACAAAAGTATAGCATAGAAAAATTGAATAAATGCATGTAACCAGACACATATTGCAAGAGCAGCTGTCTGTTGATCATAATACAGTCATACACATGTGCATTAATATAAAGCAGTATATATGTTCTACAGATGCATAAACACTGACATGTATGCAAATCTGTGCATGTTTATCATAGTATAAGCAATTATCAAAAAGACTAGCTATTGCCACAGACAAAATACTGACAAAAAGGGAGTCATAAATGTTGCTAAAGAAAGTATCACCTCCACCTCTGTATGTTCACTAACAGACCAGTGAATATCTATGCAGCATGTTGAAGAATGCATGCACATGTCTACCAGTCATATTAATTTAATATAACATGGCACAGTATTTGCCAGTACATGCCACACACAGGGCCATTGTGCCACTATGACAGCATGACACAACAATGTTATAGAAATCACATAAGCAAGGACCTGCCATGTTTGTGAACAGACATATGACAGCAACAATCAATGCAGAAATGGGTGCAAAGCATTCTCATGCATAAGATTTACAAATAAACACATCAGACCCATTTCACTGTATTATGTGAGAACTATAGGAATAATGAAGTATGTGATTGGCTGCTGTATTATCTAAGTATACACTGGAACCACACAAGCAGAACAACAGTGCCTCACTTGCATTATACTAATTGCAATAGTCATATCTATCACATGCAGAACCAGAGTGTATTGGACATATTAATATTATGTTGTATTGCATGCATAGGAGTGCATACACAGAAACACATACACACACACACACACACACACACACACACACACACACACACACACACACACACACACGCGCGCACACATAAGGAGTAGTAAGCATCCCTGCCCATATGGCACAATTTATGTAGTAATTACAGCATGATCAAGCAATCAAATTGGTTTCTGCATGTGTAATTTCACAATGTTTCACAATTCAGCAGCAACATAATGCCACATATGACATGATATGTGCAGTATACATTATAATGTATGTCATAAAAACATGACAGCAAAATGTGATGCATGCACAATTGTGCCTACACCATAAATAGCTGGATATGGAAAACACCAGGGTGGCAGTATTATTTATTTATTTATTTTACATTTGTTGACTAGGGAAGGACAGCTGGGCACAAAGGTCCCTTTTTAGTGGAGGTTTGGAGAGAAAAGCTCCAGTACATGTAGTACAATCAAAATCTTTAAAGTTACAAAATATCCACACTGTCAGACAGAATACAATTAAAATAAATGTTACAATGTCAAAGTCGATAAGATAGTAGCTATGCCTACAGTATTAATGCTTCTCATGCTAATTGTACTCTGTACAGATATACTTAAATACATAATTATGCAGTAGGACAGATGTTACAATACAGAGTGCTGAGCTATTTACAAAGGGTGCATATCAAAACGTTGATTTAATTCTGAAAAATAAATGATGTGAGTGGTAAAAGAGGCATACACAGAAGCTGGGGTGGGTGAAGACAGAGTAATAGTTGGTAACAGAGTAGCAATGAGCACAGGTATAGTAGAAGAGGAGCAGGAAAGCAGAGATGTTATACTTATCCTGGAGATACACAGCGATCCAGCCAGGATGTTGAGTGGTGTTTTCTTACATGTGTTTTCAATGCCTGTTAATTTTCAAAAAGCTTGACAGCATGGGGGAAGGTATTCCAGAGGTAGTTACAGAGTCTGAGCATAAATATGCACTGATGCATTTTGGGCTTTAGTGACAGAGAGGAGAAGCTTGCTTTTAGAGTAAAGAGCTTTAATAGGGTGGTAGTTTTAGTATGCCTTTTAGTGCTGGATACTTATCAAGATAGTATGAGCTAGTAGTAACTGATTGTAGTGAAGGTGATGAAGGAGTTAAGTCCAATTGAGTTATTTAAGGGCAGAACAGAGATGAGTTCTAAATGGGTGATTTGTAACAAAGTGAGCTATCTTATTGGAGCAACGTTTCAAGTTTGTTTGTGTGGAAGTTTGTTGGCTAAAAAAGAGTTGAGAGGCATACGGTAGTGTAGTTAGGAGGTAGGCTTTAGTTATGGTTTCTCTAGTTCTGTCTGTTAGGTAAGGTTTTGCTCTTTATGAGACTGAAGTTTTATTTTATTTCTTTTTTATTATTTTTTTACAGTTTGGAAGTTTAGATCAAATTTCAAGTTGTCATCAATGTTGACTCCTAAGCGTTTGATGTTAAGAATCTCTCCAGTCTGGATGTTAATTAATGAAGTGATGTTGACAAGGGTTTTGCTTTGGGATAATATTTTGGGGTGAAAAGTAATAGTTTTATTTTTGGGGTTAAGTAGGAATTGTGAGTTATCTAGTCAGGATTCTACAGACATAAATGATTTCACGACTACTTTCTTGAAGCTTTTGTAGGTTAATGGCTGTGCAGATGAGTGTGGAGTCATCTGCATATTGTACAAGAGTGGCATGCTTGGAAGCAGTGTGAAGATCATTTATAAATATGTTAAACACGAGAGATCCAAGTATGGAACCTTATGACACTTCTACAGTAATGAGTAGAAAAGATGGGTATTCTTACATCCATTTGACTGCCTGGAATCAATCGGTTAGGTAGCTGTTAAGCCAGGAGCAACAGTAGGGGAATGACTTAAGGATGAGAATTTTAATAATAGTTTATGGTGAGAGAAGGTGTTGAATGAATTTGGACAGTTCTAGGAATAAGGAACGTGCTAGATTTCCAGAATTTCTGTTTTTATTAATGGTATCAGCAAAGTGAAACAGGGCAGGAGTGGTGCTATGGTTTAGATAATAAGTATTGGGAATGGATACACTTTTAGAGTATTTTAGACAATGATGACAGAATTGCAATTGGTCTGAATTTGGTGTAATCAGCAGAGGGTCCACCTTTATAAAGAGGAGACATGTATACCTTCTTCCAAATGACTAGGATATGAAAATCTAGAGTGGATCTGTTTAGTACTGTAGTTATTGGATATGTCAGAGCTTCAGTTGTGAATTTTAGATATTCTGAAGGAAGGCTGTCTACAGCAGAACTTGTAGTTTTTAGTTTTAGTAGATATATTTGTATGGAAGAGGTAGGGACAGGTTTGAGTAGAAATGGACTTCCATGGGTTTTGTGGGTGGAGGTAGGTTTGTTGGATGGTGGGGTTGTCTTTGATAAGTGAGGATGCAGCTTGAAGGAAGCATTGGTTGAAGCTATTAGCGACTGTTGATGAAGTATCCTCTGGGGAGGCCGTGAGTTGTTGACTTTCGCCTGGATTCAGTAGATTTTGAACAGATTCCCATAATTTTTTAGGATTATTTTGGTGTGCCTACTGTAAGTTAAAGTAGTGGAGTTTTTGTTATGCCTTATATTGTGTTCAGTTTTATTTCTTATCTGCATGTAGTGTAGAAGTTTTTCCTAGGAAGTGTTGCTGTACGATGCTTTCTGAGCCTTGTCTCTAAACACGATCAGCTACCTACTGTTTTTAGATATCATGTTGCTGGATTAAGTTAAACTCTTTTTTTCTTTCCTGATGGTAGCATGTCAGTTCAGTATGTTAGCAAAGGTTTTGATAAATTTGAGGGTGGCTTTCTCTAAATGAAGATTTTTTTAACATATTCAAACTGTATTATTAGAGAGTGGAGATTAAATTGTCTACATAAATACTGGATGTATTATGCACATACTTGTATGTGTAATGTACTGGATTATATGCAAGCCGGTCAGCAAAACTGGCAGGTGGGCACTTCTCAGGTAGTGTATCATAGTTAAACATAATATTTGGTTTAGTTGAGAGAATCTAGTCTAGAGTAGAAGTCTTAGAGGAGGGCTTGTTATATCTTGTTCATATATTTATATATTTAGAGAAAACATAAAGGTTAATACTGGTGGGGGTATCAGATACAGCTTGGGCCTAGTCTATGTTAATGTCCCCAAGAATGATTGTTTTTTGAGGCATATTGGTAGATGTCCAAGATAGTATGTCCTCTGCTCTGCTGATGCTATTTCCAGAGAGAGAGAATATATAAGGCTATGATACATATGGTTTTATGAATTTAGCTTGAGTAAGACAGTAAGAATCACTGAATTAATGAATGAGAGATGTTTTTTTCATGTGTTATGGGTATATAATAGCTACTCCATCTACTCTTTTGGATGATTCATCTGCTTGAAGTATACTATATCCTGGTGGGAGGATTTCAATATCTTTGACTATGGGTTTTAGCCATGTTTCTGTGATAGCGAGGATGTCAAGGCTGTAATGAGATATGAAAGCATGAAGTTCAGTTATAGGTTCATAGGTTCATAGGTTGGTACTAGGCTATTAGCCCTAGGGCCTATACAAGCCTAGCCATAACACTTCCCTGGATATTTCTTCCCACACTATTTACTTCCCTGGACCCCTGTCTAGCAGGGTGACTGACGTGATCCCCAGGGTGAATTTCCTTTCTCCCATCCAATCGTCAAGGTTCCTTTTGAAGAGGGCCAAAGAGGCACTCTGCTTGACATGTATGGGCAATCTATTCCAGAGTCTGGGGAGTCTCTGGGTCAGGAACCTATCCCTCCAGCATGTTTTGTTTATTGTGATGACAAGATTTAGATCCCTGGAGTGTGTAGCTCTGAGGGATTGGGATTTCTTTAAGTGTAGCATGTCCAACAGCTCTGGGTTTGACATGGCCTTGTAAGTTAAGGAGAGATTGTCTCTTAGTAGATGATATGCGACAGAGTAAAGCTGGAGTTTTTTAAGGTGGACAGCGTAGGGCATCTGCTTTAGGCCTGTGATTCTTTTAGTGAGGTATTTCTGCAGTCTTTCCAGTTGTTGCAGATATCTTGAGAGGTACAGACCAAACAGGGCATTGTATTCTATAATGGGTCTAATGAGGGATGAGTACAGTGGGACAATGACATCCTTTTCTCTGGATGAAAAGCCCTTAGTGATGAGGTGCGCCACATAGAAGGATTTACTGACTGTTGTGGCGATGTGGTTATTGAAGGTGTGACCACTGTCCACCTGTGTCCCTAAGTCTCTTATCACACTTTCAGTGTTTAGTGCACTGCCACCTATATGATAATTCACGGGTACATGTTTTTTCCCAAAGGGGATAACTATACATTTCTTGGCATTGAGCTTGAGCCCATGGCTCTGGCATCAAGCATGTGTTTCTGTAAGGCCCTTTTGTGGAGTATCCACATCAGTTGGGGATTCAATAATGGCTTCCAGTTTGCAGTCATCTGCAAACTTTGTTAGCCAGGTTCCCTTAGTGTTGGCCTGTACTTCAGAGAAGTAGATGCCAAACAAGAGCGGTCCCAGGACTGAACCCTGAGGTAGTCCACTTGTCACTTGCCTGGAGCTGGATTTGGAGTCGGCTACTTTTACAGTGTGGGTTCTATCAGTAAGCCAGTTAGCAGCCCATTGGGTGATGTAAGGATTAATGCCCAGCTTAGTAAGTTTATCTATGATTCCAGAGTGAGGGATGGTGTCAAAGGCCTTGGCAAGGTCTAGGTAGGCTGTGTGGACTACCTTACCCTTGTCTATGGCTCTGAAGACTGATTTGAACAAGTCAACCAGGTTCAGGAGACAAGATCGGCCCTTCACGAACCCAAACTCGGTGAGGTCCAGTGTTTGAAGGTTGCCAATGTCTTTGTTTATAAGTTTCATGATAATACGCTCCATGGCCTTGCAGATAAGGCTCATCAGACTGTTGGGATGGTAGTTCCGGGATCCAAGGTGGATCCCCCCTTATGGAGTGGGATAACTGTAGCTCTGCACCACTCAGTGGGCATGAAACCTGAGGTGAGGCTATGATTAAACATGACACTTAGGTGAGGTGCCAGTTCATATTGTAATTCATGTAGTACATAGCCCAGGATGCTATCTGGTCCCATGGATGCTGTATTCTTAGCTTTGGAGAGTGCATTTTTTACCTGTGTGGCCGTTATTACTGGAATTTGGCAATCTTCCGGTATTGAGATGGGCCATTTAGGGGGTGAGAGGGGGTGAAATTGGCACTGAATCGATCTGCCAGGATATTGGCAATATCCTTGGGATCAGTATATTTAATGCCATTCTGTTTTAGCTCAGAGCAGACCTGAGCATTGCCATTTAGATTCTTGACATAGTTATAGAATGCCTTGTGGTTGTCTTTGGAATCTTTGTCTATTTTATTTTTGTAACTAGCTTTGGAGGATTTTATGAGGGATCTCAGTTTCTTACTGAGGCTGGTAAGGGAGTTTTTTGCATCCTGGGATTTTCCTCTTTTCTGCAACAGTTTCTTCCTTTTGTTGTAAAGTTTGTTTATGGCAGGGGACCACCAGATTGGCTTCCTTTTTTTGGATGAGAGCATCTTGGTTCTATTTGGGATGGCACAATTCATGCATAAGTAGATGTGCTTGTACAGTGCCTTAGTGTAGGATTCAGCAGTTGAACTTTCAGTTCCTGTCTGCATGGGTGTCATGAAGTTTGTCACTTCTGACTTGAGTAGCATGAAGTTGGCTTTGGAGAAGTTTTTTATGGAGGTTATCTTACTGGGGGGTGGGGGTGGGATGTGGATGTTAAGAGTGATTAGCTTATGGTCAGACGTGACTAACGAGGGGGTGACCATAGGTGTGGAGCATCGATTTCCCATGTTGGTAATGACCAGGTCTAGGATATTGGAGCCACTGGTGGGACTATGGATTAGTTGATCCAGGGCGTTGGAATTTATGAATTCCAAGAACCGTTGGGCAAAGGTGTTAGTACATGAGTAGTTTTCCCAGTTAATGGCAGGGTAGTTAAAATCACCCAGTATTAGGGTGTTTGGTTCTATCTTAATATTTTCCAGTATGTTTAGAAAGGTGTAGTGAGAATCTTGGGGTATGGTGGAGGATCTATAGCAAGCTACAATTTGGATTGCAATCTTACCTAGTGTTAGTTGCACCTGGAGAATTTCAGATGCATTGTGTTGGGCAAATAGCCTGGTGGCATGAATATCCTTGTTGAATATTGACACTCCTCCACCTTTAGTGTTTCAGTCCTGGTTTGGTGGCCGAAAAGTGTGGTAAGAGTTGTAGCCTGGTATTGCAGGGGTGCTCTCTGGAGCCTTGAACCAGGTCTCAGTTACTGCACAGATATCGATGTTCTCCATTTTTAGGAGTGCCTCGAGAGAGTTCATTTTGAGGTTTAGACTTCTAGCATTGAGTAGCATTACCTTCAGATTTTGCATGCTTGTACCTCTTACGGTGGTGGTTTTGTCCTTTGAACTTTGCTTAAAAAAGGCACTATAGAGGTGGCAAGAGCCTTAGCCAGTAACCTGAATCCCAGGCGTGACAGGTGCAGACCATCTCTGGAAAAGCATTGTGGTCTGTCGATCATGCCTTCCCAGGCAGACAGATACTGGATCCCCTTTGAATGACACCAGAAGCTTAGCCAATTGTTGAAGTCAGTCATTTTGTCCTTATATTGTGGTATCATTCTGGGTGAAGGCAGGATGCTACTCAGGGCTAGTGTCATACCTGCCTGGGCCACATGATCCGAGAGCTCTTCCATGTCTCTTTTCATGTAGTCCAGGGAGGTATGTCTCACGTCATTCACTCCAACATGGACAATTACAGAGTCATATTTGTACTTGTTGTGGAGTGACTTGAGTGCATGCATTATGTGGCGGATCCTGGCACCTGGCAGGCAGCTGACTGTAATTTTCTCCTTGTTCAACCTGGTAAGTGGGACATCAGTGTGCCGGACTATAGAGTCACCTATGACTAAAGTGTTAGGTACGTTGTCTTGCCTTAGGGGCTGTTGCTGGGTGGCACACTGGTGTTGTGAACTATGTGACACTTTGGTTGTGATTTGTGTTTGTTTGCATTTCAGCTTCAGAGGTCCTTGTTGCTTGGGCAGGTTACAGTTAAGGGCCTCTGCATATGTGGATTTAGTGTTGCTATATGTGGGTGTTGGTGGTGTGGGTTTAGAAGGGCTATGTGTTGCTTGAGGTGTAGTGTGGGTGTTAAACTTCTCTTGCCTGTTTAGCACAATCTTGGGTGGAGAGAGCTTTGCTTCCATTTTGGCTATGTAAGTGCATCTCACACAGGTTGTAGTGTTGGGTGGTAGGAGGATAGGATTGTCTGTGTACATGAGGCAATTGCTGCATTGCCCCAGTATGCCCAGATTCACCAGGTGGACTTTACTTTATTTTGTTACAGATGCTTCTAAGATTAATATTACAGATGCTTCTAAGGTTAATGTTTATAAATTTTAGATCTGTTTTACCCAAATTGCATTAGTGATGTGTTGTATTATTAATGGTTGTGTGGGCCATTATTGGAGAAGCTATTGTGGTTGGACCTGCATTGGGGTGAATGTCACTGTGTAGCTGCAAACTGGGTAGGGCTAGCTGGACTATACAATACCACTGGGTTTGCATTTGTTCTTTGTGACTAGCTTGTGGGTTAGATTAGTTACTTATACATATATTTGTTTGAAAACACGGATATGAGATAGGATGAAGGCTATATGGAATGAAATATGGGAGCAATTGCCACTGAGAGCAATGGACTGAGTGGTCTTGAGAGATGAATAATAGTTGGCTATGTGTGCTAGAATGAGACGGGTTATGTGTTCTAGAAAGCATTAGTGGATTACACAGACAATGCTTATGGTCCTGAGGGGCCACTTTGATGTGGCCAAATATCACAAGAGATCTCGTATACGACCTGCTACCTACATTCTTGAGGTACACATACTCTTTTTATTTGACCTTGCATTTAACTGTGACAACACCATTGTTATAGTACTGAATATTTGGCACATCAGTTAGGTGATTACCCCTTACCTGCTGTTATATCAACTGACATGGATTTAAATCCCATTATTCACATATAACCTATACAAAAATGTTTAATGGATTTATAAATCTGATGGTGTCGATACTCTTTATGGATTGCATATTCAGATGTGTTTTTCATTTTCAGTCTGAGTATCTCTAAATAACAGTAATATACAATAAAATAGCTTGTTTTTTATTGCTTTGCATTGTAAATGAGAGGTGAGCAATTCAATTGACATATGCTTTTAACATTATCATGTCAATCCATGAACCCCTATATAAAGTGTAACATGTACATATCATTCTGCCTTCCAGATGCCAATCAAAACTAGGGGAGACAATTTTTCACAGAGAGAAGGAACTTATTATGCAACAGCATAGATGCGACCATCTTGGATGGATGGGCAACACTGGAGGAATCAAGTATGGACAGACCTTACAAACATAATCAGTGGTCACAATAGCTCCAGGGAGGCCTGTAGCAACATTACTCTGACATGGTCCTCCATGCAGCCAACAGACTCCACCACAATGAGACAGTGAGGAAAGCAACTGGAGGTGGGCCACTCTTGCCTCGCCCAGATGAGATAACACTTTTTTTGGCCTCATATCATACCACCAGTCAGTATCATCAGATACCCAGGGGAGGTACTGAAGCAGGTGTTCCAGGATGTACATGTATGTTCTACCTTCCAAAACACTGCAGCATACACCATGTCTCATTAAGGAACTTTATTTCACAATTATTACCATATTGTTATATTTGTGTTCCAGGAGCAGAAGTATGCCATGAATGTGGAAACATACCTAATATGGATGCAAAAGATAAATCTTACAGCCTGTTATCTTACCAACAAAGTACATACATAACACTCTCAGCACTCTCAGCAACAAATATGATTTTTTTTTATTTCATAGGCCCCTCAACATCTGCAAAGTGACACTCATTTTGTGTAAGTGTGTCCATATACTGTTAGTGTGATCCTATTTCTGTAGCTCTGCTTCCATCATGAATATAGAATATACTCACATGTTAAGGGTTTTGTGCCATTTTAACCTATAGATACATAATTGCTAGTCATGGGGCTTGAAGCTGCTCATGCAGTCAGACTGGTTAACACTGTACACCTTGTTGCTATGATGCAGCACTTTTTTGCACACCTGTAATTTGGGATATTCATGTTGCCTTGTCCCATACACAGGTACATCTGTATAACATGTGCACTATTTATTACATGTCTCCATATCCTGTTAGTGTGAGTCATATTTGATCTGTGCCTCTGCCTCAAAACATGTCAACATACTCACCTGCTGATGTTTGTGTGCCTTTTTCTACTACAGGATCCATGCTATGACAGATCATACACTCACTGGACAGTGAAGACTTAACTGGTAATGCTTTGCATCTGTTCCTACATGTCACTATTGATAATAATCCCATCTATGCCCTTCATGACTACCGTCTTCTTGTTCACCTGTCTAGGACACCTGTAATCTGCACATCAGCCCTGCCCATCCAGTATGTTTCTACATTATCTCCTGTGTGTTACACCTCTTTTGGAATGTTGCATAATGCCTGGTATGTGGTTAATGATATTTGTATGTCTTCTTTTCACATAACAGTGGCATTTCAACCTTCATCTCAAGTGGTGTAGTCACAAGAGGACATGTCAGGTAGGTTTTAGTGTTTGTATTACAGTCATCTGACATATTTGTTTGATAAGTAACTTACATCTTGTCTCTCTGTTATATAGGGTCCCTGAACTACCCACAGTAACAACATCCTGGTAAGTCCATATCCTCATTAGCACTGTAGTCATATAGTTGTCTCATACTTTATTACTAAGCTGCATCAATTAATATCTGTGAAGGTATGTGTCATGTGTCTCTTCTTGTAGTACTCTGAAAGTCTGCCTCCTCCAGTAGCCCGTCCACTTATCCTGAGGTAGGATGTGATGTGCCTTTCTATGACAGCATTGTCTATGGCACACAGGCAGTTTAATTGGTTTTGCTGTCCACCCCAGAAGGGGACAACCATGTAGATTATACTGTAGCCTCTGATATGGAAGATACTGTGGCTGGACATTCTTATGATGTGGGGACATGAAAAGATGGACATGATAATGTCTGTGACCCACTGTTCCATGTATATCCTAGTAATCATGGTAACTCTTCCCTATGACAGACCAATTCTACCTATCAGACTACACGTGGGAGTGCAGCTGATGTACATGCATGTGTGCCAGAGGGTGTTGGCCTACTATTACAAGCAAATGAATGTTCACAGTAATGCTATAGAGTTGACCTGCATGTACTTGCCTGTGGCACTGATCATGTAGCACACTAGCAGCATGTGTTACATGAAGGCCAGGAGTGCAGAAATGAAGAGGTCATGGCAGCACTGGCTGCAAAATATGACAGTGTGTTGTCTGCTGCATGCTCTGTTGAAAGCCTTGTCACTGTAGTGCAAGAGCAGTGCCATAGTACAAACTGGGTGTTACATGACCTTACTGTACTGAGCAGATTACCTGCAGTGGGGAGAGGCAGACCCCTCTCATTAGATTCACACATGACCCCTAGATATCAATGTCTGTGATGCAGTGTACACTCACACCTGCTGTTGGTCGCTCAACTGTGAGCCATACACTGATATCCAGACTGTCACATTGCAGCACTGCTTCTTCCCTCACTGTGTCCTACAATGCTAGTGTCACAACATCCAGCTCCTCTGTACAGCATCACAGGCAGAGTGTTTCCAGACATGGCCGGGACAGCCATAACCACTATATAATCTGGCAGCATGGTCACCCTAGTCTTTGTTAGAGTAACACTGACAGTTGATCCAATGTGTGTCCTGTTATGTCATTCTGACCCTGTGGCAGTGATGACCACTGTGGTGACCATTGAACAATTAATCTGTAGGTCATTTTCAAGTGTCTGATGCAACAGGATCTTTCTGATCATTTATCTGACCTAGGTGACAGTCTTTAATACGTTATAAGCTCTTCTTTCTCACTGGTATATGTTAATACAGCAATGTTATGCGTGACGTCATGCTTTCATGTTTGCATCACTTGCTAGTGGACATATAATAGATATTTACTTGGTTAACGTAATGCCATCTTAGTAATCCAACATTGATTGCTACAGTACAGATTACCCTGTTGTCTGCCATTCCAGCATGCACAAGTGTGCCTCTGTATGCATACCTGTGTTATTTATCACGGTTTAATATGGTACTGCATGTGCCTCACCCTCAGCACTCACTGTATTTTTGTGTACCTGTTTTCAATTTCAATCCCTATGTTGACATATTCTTCTTTTGTGTGCCTTACTCATATTTGACTGATTCTGCGCAAACGTATCTATATCTATCTATATATAGATGTAGATAGATAAAAATATATATTTTATATATAGAAAGAGGGAGAGAAAGAGATATATACGTATGTTGTTGTATCCCCAACACTGATACATGTTCAATGTATGTTGAGTAGTCATTGTCACTGATGCTTTGCATGTTTGCATTTATTATTAACCTTGTACTGAATCATTTTGCAGCAATAACTTGTGCATCACAGCATTGCCATCTGTGTGACATTCCATGCCAGACATGGGGCATGATGCTTGTTTGTGTTTATTTTCTTTTGGCTGGTCCATGAGATGTTTGTAATTGCTCATGCTGCTGTAAGAGTTTTTCTGTATAGTGACTCACTGGTGTACATCACACAGTGCTATGTGTGATGTATTAGTGTTAATGTTTGTGTATAGCCCCTGTTTTTGAGTATTTTTGGTGATACATTCCCATACATTTCACGTGCCTAGGTTTTTTGTGATAGTGGCTATTTTACGGACAATGTCCAATGCTATTTTTCATGTATGATGTAATCCTATTTGTCCAATGAGACCTTCTGATATGTATGGTGTTCAATGTGAAAAACTAATAGTCTCTTTCCATTAGTTGTGCTCCTTGCTGCTGTTGTGGAACAATACATGAACATCATTGTTTAGTCTGTGTAATTGTTTATGTGTGGCTTTTTATGACTCAAATGTGTCTGACAGATGCTGCTGTGTTGCCTGAGCTAGAATATATAGCTGCATCCTCCCTCATCCATGCCTATTTCTTCTCAATCCATGTGTCTTCCTGATCATCCTTTGACTGCTCTGATATGTCATCATCAGACATCTAGGGTTCTTGGGGTAAGTCACCCACACTTGTGGCTGGCAAGCCACCATTTTTTTTGTTATTATGTTGTGAAACATGGCAGACATGGTAACCATCTGTGATTCCTTTTCCAGTGCATTTTGTAGTGCACCCCTGGATATGTCCAGATATCTGAATCTTGCTTTCAGCATGCCA